>NC_141239.1:52573118-52613118 GCF_054856555.1 Leptonotus elevatus | reverse complement strand
TCCCTTGATTGAATCATGTCTCTGTATCAACAAGACACAGCATAATTGCAGAAAACCTGTTGCAGAATATGGCATACTTGTATGTACGGATAATGGGTTGAATGATAGTGGATGCATTTTTGGGAACGAAAGGCAGTAAACCCTGTCACACTACCATCTGTGCTCTTTCTGTCTCTTTTCCTGCACGTGTTCACTCACACACGCACGTACATGTTGCCCTCGATGCCTCATTTAACAAATTTACTGGCTTGAGTTCAGAAACAACCAGCACAGTATGGAGCGTAATACAGAACCAGGAGAAGTCCTTTTTTATTATCCTTACATTAGAGAGGAATAATGATTTGGTCATATCAGCCACTCATTCTTGGTAAACGGATTCACACTTTTTGGTGTATTGTATTTTGCCTGAGTGATTGATTCTCTTACTTTCCAAATAGAGTTAGAAGCCTATAGGGTCTGTGAGTAAAATGGGGTCAAAATAGAAAAAATATATAATTTAAACTCCAACTATTAACCATTATTAGTATTGTACTGTCTTTAAGCATGTGCTTATTAAATAACTTTTAAGATTTGCTAAATGTTGAGAGTTGTGTTTCTTTAAACCTTAAAGGGATACTTGACTCATTGAGCTAATTTCAGCAGAAAATGTCAATATTTTGTCCAGAATGAATTTGATAACTTCATTTTTATTTATTTTTTACAATTATTACCTTTAAAAACGAATTTTGCCACTTGCTGTCGACTGAAGATGACATCACCTGTGCTGAGGAAGTAGGTAATGACCAATCACGGCTCACCTGTTTTCTGGGCTTGGTCGGCAAACTGAGCCATGATTGGTCATTAGCTATTTCCTAGGCACAGGTGATGTTATCTTTAGTCAACAGCCAATGGAAACATTAGTATTTAAAGGTATTAATTGTACATGAAACATATTGAAATCATCAAATATTATATTCACTTTTTACTGTTAAAAATGGCTCAATGAGTTTAGTATCCCTTCAACTAGTAGACAGCTTTCTTTTAAAATTCAAATCAAGGAGCTACCAGGGTCTTAAAAGTTAAATGAAACCTTAAAACAAGTGAATAGCTCCCTGTTATTGAAATAATCACGATTAATAAATATGATTTTATATTATTTCAACAAACTACCAAAACTCAACTTTAATATAACAGAAAATAAATTACACACAAAATAGAATCATTAAATATTAAAGGTATAATCTGACAGATTTGTTTTGGCCTCTCCGGGACGTTTCTAGGCAGAGACTCAACATTTTCCCTCCAGCCAAGGCAAGCGGCTATCAGTGGCATTGCAAATCGCTGTGCCAACCCCTGATCCTGATTGGTGGACCGGTTCCGCGGATGTGTTAGGAGTTTGATTACTGTGTCTTGTTTGCATATGCAAATTCAGCTGTGTGAACTCGCTCCCTTTTTTTTTCTTTTTCTTCTTCTGCTTCTTTTTATTAGAGCTTAGTATTGTTCATTTGGTAATTTTACCAATTTGACATGTCATCATCATTGCTCTCTCTCTTTTTTCTTTTTTTTTGTATGTGGGTGAGTATGTGCATGTGCGTGTGTGTGTGTGTGTGTGTGTGTGTGTGTGGGGGGGGGGGTGTTTGGGTGTGTGTGTGTGTGGGTAGGTGGGCGTGCGTGCGTGCGTGCGTGTGAGTGTGTACTCATTAGTTCACCTAAAACCTATGAAAAATCCCATACCGTTCCCCTAAACCGAATACTTCAGAATCCAGCTAGAGTCGTGAGGTTATCAGGAGACCCGAGGAAGGATCAAAGAAAAGAAAGGAAAGTGAAATCCAGCACCAACCAGACATTACCTACTACCCACCGGGTTACCAACCAGAGTCTTTCACTAACCCCAGAAACATCTAAATTTCAACAAATTAGGGAGACCTCAAGAGACCAAAGGAGAGACTGAGGAAAGGAAGGAAGGATAGATGAAGCAGAGTGAGATCCACAGACATCAGCCTCCACCGATTCAGCAACCAGAGGAAGAAGCAGATTGTGTTTGAATTTCGATAGATGCTGGTGTGGTGGATCTGGCATGCATGAAAACCTCCACCAAAGAGGGGAGCCGTCGACCCCGGCCTGGACAGAGCAAGCATAAAACCTCAGGGCCCCCCAGGCCACGGCAGCGCCAAGGTACAACCCCCGGGCCCCGCAGGGGCCACCGGCCGGAGAGCAAACCCAGGAGCACCCCCCACCCCAACACGGCCCGCGCCCCCATCCCAACGCAGCAGGACGGGGCACGGCAGGCCCGCCAGGCACCCCACTGGCCCACAGCCCCCGCTCCCCCCACGAACCCCCCGCCCCCCATCCACCACAACCCAGCCACCCGTTATTTTTCCAGTTAACAAGAATCACCTAGCTCAAGTTTGGAGATAAAGGTATCCTACAATCCAAGATAGCGGAAAGTTTTTCCAAGACTTTAGTCCAGAAACACATAACTGGAGTGCATAACCATAAAGCATGAAAATAAGTGTCTGTAGTGTTTTGTAAACACTGGAGACAAATGTCGGAGTCTGAGAGTCCCATTTTTTTCATCATATATTGAGTAATGTATGTTATATGAATAATTTTATATTGGATAAGTTGTAAATTTGTGTGTTTTGTCATTTTAAATATGTTTTCACAAAGTCAGATTCCGGAGCTATAGACAAGTCTGTCTCCCATTTGGAGATGGGTAGAGACATTTTATCAGTATGCCTTATATAGTTTTGAGAGGTTTTTTGTTGTTGTCGAAGAAAGCTTGGTAATATCTTTAGCTAAAACATGCGGTTGGAGCTTACCCCGAAGTGTTGGAATTTGTTTCTTTATCATACTTATAACTTGCAGATAATGAAAGGTTTTTATTTTGTATTTTTGGAGCAAGGATGTATATGATATAAACATATTATCTGAGAAAAGATGGTGGAGATGTGTAATTAAGTTAAGTTAAATACTTCCCCTAACGAAATAGCAGACTTTTCTAAATAAAGTAAAATATCATCGGCATATAGATTAATTTTGTGTTCTGTTACCCCAGAGTTAATTCCTTGAATCCTTCTTTCCTGGCGTATAGCTAATGCAAGTGGCTCAATAAATATTGCAAATAATAAAGGGGACAATGGGCATCCCTGTCTTCTACCTCTCTGTAGAGTAAAACTCTGAGATATAATCCCATTAATAGTAACTGTAGCTTTAGGAGAATCATATAATACTGACACCCAGTGAATAAATGACTTCCCAAAGCCTGTTTTGAGTCTCGATGCGAAAGCCTTAGTGATACTTTCATATCAGTATTAATTAGTGAAATCGGACGGTAGCTTGATGGAAGGGTGGGGTCTTTTTCTGGCTTAAATAAAAGTTGAATTGCTGCTATATTCATGTGTGGGCGTAAGTAACCATTAGTTTTAATTTATGTTACTACTCTTAAGAATAGTGGAGCAAGCATTAACTAGCCGGATAACCATCCGGGCCAGGTGCTCTGCCATTAGGCATACTATCTAGAGCACTGTACAACTGTACAACTTGTTTATAGTAAGTGGTGCATCTAACATATCTTTGTATTCAGTAGTTAACTGAGGTATATTTAAGCTACTGAGGAATGCCTCAATATGCTCAGGGTTAGGCTTGTTAGTTTCTGAGTATAGGTTGCGATAATAGTTATAAAAAATTTGATTAATTTCTTCTGGTGATTGTGTGCATTCACCAGTTGTCCCTTTAACTCTTTGACTGCCAGACGTTTTCAGAAAAGGGATGCCGTCAGTGCCAGCCGATTTAAGCATTTTGACTGATCTTTCAAGGTCCACAGAAAATGTTCTGTTTGGACTATGGAAACACACGTACTACCAAATGAAAGATTGGACTTTCATCTTTCATCAGAAAAAAAAGTTTGTTTCTACCTTATTCCGTTCTTTAGTAATCAACAATAGAAAATGGTTAGTTTGACCCAATTTCGCCTGTTTTGGACCAAAATACGGAAAAATCAAGCTTTTAGTGAAACGATATTATTTCATGCATTCTAGTGAATTTTACACTTCTTTTTGTCCATGAATGATGCCACAAACACCTAAATAGTGCTTTACTTCTATAAAACACTACCACCAAGAATGAAAAAGTGTTTTTTGATAGCAAAATACGTTTATTTACATTCAACAGTGTAACAATTTGACAACAATTTGGCAAACTATTTACAAATGTGTGCAACTGTGGTGCTATTTACAAATATGTGGATGTTTCAACGACAGTTTTTCTTTTTGTAACACTCTCCTGCGTGCAAGAAGACGCAACAGCATTTGCACAACAGATTGCCTCTTCGCGTGCTCCACTTTCTTGCAGGCCGTTTTTTCCGGGGAATAGCAAGTATATACTGCAGTGTGTGTTGCCATCAAGTCTAATATCAGGATCATGCTACGGTTTCGTTACGTCTCGCTTCCTCGTGTCCTTCAGTTGCTACACCGGGTTGTAAGAGATGTTTTGATCCATTTTATCCACTCCATTCATGGTGGCATCGTAGTCCAGAAACAGTGTCTTCTCCGTGATCAGACTGTACCCGCTCCTCCGATGAATATGCATTGGACTCGGGGTACTCTTCATTGTCCGACAAAATGTCCGCATGTGAAAGCTCCGGCGTTAGCAGCGGTAGCCGCGCTAGCCGGTGAGGCTTACTACGTGATCATAACAGTCGCGTCAAGGCTTCCAACTGTGGCGTCAACCTCAGGATTCACCATCATCATCATCATCAATCTGCATTGGTCGATGCCAACTCTCCATCGCCCGATCGAATGTCCGATTGTGTAGAAGTACCCGGTCGGCTATTGTGCGCGTTTTCCGGCCTTAGCAGCGCTAGCCGCGCTTAGCCGGTGAGGCTTACTACGTGATCATAACAGTCGCGTCAAGGCTTCCAACTTTGGCGTCAAGCTCGGAGTCATCATCATCATCATCATCAATCTGCATTGGTCGATGCCAACTCTCCATCGCCCGATCGAATGTCCGATTGTGTAGAAGTACCCGGTCGGCTATTGTGCGCGTTTTCCGGCCTTAGCAGCGCTAGCCGCGCTAGCCGCGCTTAGCCGGTGAGGCTTACTACGTGATCATAACAGTCGCGTCAAGGCTTCCAACTTTGGCGTCAAGCTCGGAGTCATCATCATCGTCGACATCAATGCGCTTTTTAGTATTGATTGATGCTTTCCATCTTTGAAAAAAATGCTCAAGCGTAAGCTGCTTGCAACCGGTTGCTTGGGCAGCCATTGTGGCTTATTCAGCCATGTCTCCTCAACACTCTAGCTCCGCCTCACGTCTTCTACTGACGCCCACGGTGGGCGGCCCATCCAACCTTGTGCAAAGAGAGTCATCGCTGCCCTCTAGGGGCCAAAACGAGTCTTTTACTAATCAGATCTGCCTGATACTTTCAGCACAGCTGCCCAAGGCTTTCCTGCACCCGTTTTCAAAAAAAAAAACATCTTTTTAGATAGCATATCGTCTAACTGTATTTTTGTATTTTGTAAGTCAGTCCATATTTGGTTATTTGGGTTTATTGCGTACTCATCCGTCAGTTGTTTAATTTTATCTTCCAAGTATTTTTCAAATTTTTTATCCTGTTTCTTTTTATAAGATGAATATGATATAATTTTACCTCTAATTCCTGTTTTCCCAGCTTCCCAGAGAAGAGATGGAGATAAGTCTGGAGAGTCATTTATTTCCAAAAAGTCTGCCCACTCTCTTCTTATAATTTTGTCAAACTCTGCGTCGTTTAGCAGTGAGATGTTAAAACGCCATGTCGGGGGTGGTTTAAAGGTATAATCCACTTGTAGGGTAAGGGAGACTGGTGCATGGTCGCTAATAATAATGGGATGTATTTTTGTAACAGTTTTATCTGCAATAGAGTTATTTGTAAGAAAAAAATCAATTATTGAAAAAGACCGGTGCACAGCGGAAAATAAGGTAAATTCCTTCCTATCGACGAGGCCAAAATCATCCATATATTCCCCTATTACTTTATTAGATTGTAATCGCCTTATACATGTTGTATTATTAGAACGATCTATTAACGGATTTAAGACTGTGTTAAAGTCTCCTCCAATAATAATAGTAGAGTTCGCTGCTAATTCAAACAGCTGAGAGAAAAATTCATGGAGAAAGGCCGGATCATCATTATTAGGGGCATATAAATTACCAAATGTATATATTTTATTAAATATAGTCACCTGAATAATAATGTATCTACCCTCTGGGTCTGTTATTGTATTATTTAGAGTAAAGAATACATTCTTATGTATGAGTATACAGACTCCTCTTTGTCTACTTTTATAAGGGGCAGAGTACGCTTGACTAAAATTCTTATCAAGTCATTTTTCTTCAGATTTCTGTAGGTGGGTTTCTTGTAGGAGGCAAATATCTGCTTTTAATTTTAGGAGATGGTCTAAAAATGTTATTATTTTTGCCTGTGAGCGAGCGCCACAAACATTCCGGGAAACCAGAACTAATTTATGCATACAAACAATATAGACTCAGTCCTGTGTATATATCTGTATAGGCCATTTGTTAATATTGGCATGTTATAGGATAGAATCAAAGTGGTTAGGTGGTTTATGTAATTTGTGTAAAATATTAGGTAACATGTGAGTAAATATAACAGTGAAAAAACAGGGATGGAGGTGAAAGTGAAGGAAATTAGCGGGGGATTAAACATATAACAATACACCAGTAACTGGTAACCTCAGCGAGATTTTTTGTTTAAATATATTTTAGATATAGTTATGTATTAATCTTATATTTGTAATATAGCCTAAACATAATGAGTATTCATATTTTAGGTTTTAAAACCACATATACAGTATATGTATACATCTAATAATCAAACAAACTCCTGATTGGCAAACTGGTTTCACGCTCGTTCCTGGTTGGCTGCTGTCTTTGGCTTCCTCGAGCGTCAGTTTTGAATGCTGTGGTTACAAACAGCAACAGAAATCTGTCGGACCATACCTTTAAAATAATAGCAATAAATATATATACTGTTTATCCTGCATATGTGTATTTATTTAAATTAATACTAACTGTTGCTGTTTTACGCGCCTTGGCTTCATAGGGGCAGTGTGGTGCAGTGCATGCATGGAGTACACACCTACTTTAAGATCAAAAGACTAGAAAAAGAAAGTTGCGATTGAGCTTTATTGAACTACTGTTTCACAGATTAGAAAGAATATAGTCTTGCTATGTTACCTGTCTGTATGTGTTACTACAGCATTATATGATTATCTGTTATTTGAAGGTGGAGATTTCAATGGATGCATCGTTCACAGCTCACTTTTGTTTTATTTTGTTTTGTTTTTGCTGTGTAATGCACAACAAGATCTCAACACGGGCCAAAAATTGCATCTTTTTAAAAAAAAATTATTCTGTGTGATATTTGTGCCAGTCAGTCGGTCAATCATTTACCACCAGGGCTATAATTATGAAAATACAGTTTGAGCTCGCTCATTGTAAAAGTAGCATCTACCTGAGGATCTTATCGGAACTTGGCAGCTGTCTCAGTAGACTGTGTGGGTGGGGGGGTGGGGGGGGGGGGCGTGTGTGCGCGTGTGTGTGCCAGCTGCATATGAGTGTTTCCCAGTTGGTAGTAGAGTTTGTGTTGGGATGCTAATAAAGTATCTCACAAAAGTGAGTGTAACCGTCACATTTTGTTAACTATTTGTATTTTATCTTTTCGTGGGACAATACTCAAGAAATTAAACACAATATAAAGTTGTCAGTGTGCAGCTTGTATCATAGTGTAAATTTACAGTCAACTCAAAATAACTATAACACTCAGCTGTCCATGTCTAAACTGCTGGCAGCACCCAAGTGAAAATGTTTTAGTGAAGGTGTATAAATTATTGGCTGTGGATTGAGTAGGCATGAGCTAGTATCAGATTATGACAGTACGATAACCTTGAGCAAAAAATACAATTGCAATTACAGCTCTAAAATGTTTTATTTTAAAATGTGAGTATAAATAACCTGTTTTTCCATTGAATTCATTTTCATTCATTTTATTTTAAACCACATATATATTTTTTCTTTGTAAATGGTACATTAGTAAATGTACATGTGTAAAAACATACAGTAAATAAATCATAAAATAATTAGCAAATCCTTGTATTACATATTCAATTAAATACAGTACAAAGATAAAATATTTCATGTTAAAACTGATAAACGTTATTATTTATTTTAAATATTAACTCATTTTGAATTTGTCATGTCTGAACATGTTCCAAACAAGCTGGGATAAGGGCATATTTACCACTGTTGTTGTGTTGCATCACCTTTCCTTTTAACAACACTCAATAAACAGTTGAAGTTGAGATTTAGGAGGAATGGCTGAGAAGATAAAACGATAAACATATATTAATATTTAGGATAAGCGATTCAGAAAATGGATGGATATGCTATTTGTTTTCACAATACAGCCTAGAATGTGGAGTTTGACTTTTGAAATCTGCACAATAAATGTTCTCAAAATTACATTAGAGTAGAGCTCATCTTTGTTTTCATTTTTTTTTTTGTCGATTTCTGTGTGAAACTTTTTTATGCCACTTATTTAGATTGATATATGCATTTGTGAAAAATATGTCAGCTACTATGCCTCTTCTGTTTACATTTGATAATTTTGTATAGCAGCACTACTAGATGTCTTTCTCATTTGATACAGATCTGTTTAATGCCACTTCAAAATAAAATGAGAAAAGGTCAGTAGTCATAGTGTGTTGTATATATTTTTTATATAGAATAACTGAAAATATATTCAGATATATCGTTATCGTGCTACAAAAAAGGCTATATTGTGATTTATTTTTTCATATCGCCCAGAACTAGTATACAGATGTGCAAATGCAATTGATTAATTGAGTTCATGTATTGATTATACTATTGGCATGTCTGCAATATGTTTGCATACATATGTATGTATCATATTGGCACGTGGGCATGCGGATTAGAGAGATTAAGAGGTGGTGAGGGCAGAAAGCAGAGGACAGCTCAGGATGCCTCAATATGTGACATCAGCAGGGGATTGTTGCTTTGATTGTGCGCATGTGCATGTTTCTCACTGTGTCATTGAGAATGCACGTGTTCTTGTGAGTGCTGCCTCATGCCCTGCACCCTCCCCTCTGTGAGTGTTCAGTCTCAGAGCATTCTGGATGCTCACAAAAACACACACACAGATGCTGATGCAAAACTTAAGATAAGAACACTATGCCTCCAATTTCATTCGGATGTTAAGTGAAATCTGTTTGCCTTTATTTTATTTTTTTAGGCTAACCTAGTAAGATTAGCTTGGAAGGATAGTGTGTAGTCATGGAATGAGACACAAATCCCACGAGACACAGCTGAGAAATTTCATCTTACTGAATAGTTTTAGTGCTGCAGCTATGGAATATGTTGATAATCGGATATCCTACTGAAAATTCTAGCAAATATCTGAGTATTCAGATCAAATTAAAAATATATATTTTTGCTTGCTTAAAGAACAATTTTGGAATTATATTGTAAATTATAAATACACAAGACAAAAATAAAATTCACTTAATGAGCGACCAACTAGCTTTCATTTTTACTTAATCTTTTTTAACTCAAATTTAAACTCTCTTTCTCTCTCTAGGAATTTTCCCCATAGATTTTGGTCTATTAGGCTACGTTCACACTGCAGGTTTTAATGTTCAATTCCGATTTTTTGGTGAAATCAGATTTTTTTGAATAAGCGTTCACATTACCTATTAATTGCGACCTCAGTCTGTCTGCTGTGTGGACGTAATGCGTCCCCAAAGTGACCCGCATGTGCATAGAAGAAGATACAACGTCACTCACAACGCTGTGTTTGCAGAAGTAAATACGTACGGTCCAGCGTGTCAGGGCCACGGACTTTTTTAAGTCCGTTGTCGGGGCTCATATGTTTACCATCTCATATATTTACAGAGGATGATGCAGGAGAAGGTAGAAATAATATTTTGTGAAAATTAGGCGAGCCTGTTCAGCGCCTCATCTCACGGAGACCTCTCCTTTATTTCTCCCTAACGATGATGTCACGTCATTGCCGCGCGTAATAATTGAGCCGTCTGCGTGGCTAATTTACTAATATGACCACGACAAATGCCATCTTTGTACTTCAGGTTTCAAGTGGGATTAAATTTAAATCAAATATAAAGTCACAACTGTTACTCGAAACAACTTTGCCGATTTACGTACGTCTTCTGAGCCGTGCGGACCTCATGGATGCGTCAAGCATAAATCAAGCTTAATGTTTTTAAGCAGGCGGGGGCATTAAGCGCATATTGGACATTTTATGACGTCGAGGTCAGATATGCAACCTGGCCAATCTGACTGCGGTCGCATTGCAAAAATACATACAATACATATCCGATCTAGGTTCACATATGAATGTGACCCAGGTCGGATGTGAAAAAATCTGAATTGAGACTGACATAAAAAAGTCAGATACAGGTCACATTTGGGCAAAAAAAATCCGATCTGGGTCGCATTTGCCTGCAGTGTGAACGCCTCTCTTTCCACTTTTGAAACCTTTCTTAAAACACATCTTTGTGTTTTGACTCGACAAGACACTCCGTAATATAGTTTCTTTATTTTATGGTGTGTGCTGTATTTTGTGTTAATTTATTGATACTTACATACTTCTTGTGTTATTTATTAATACTTTTATTTACTTACCGACATATGATTTTTATTAAACAATTTTTTGTTCTACCTGTCTTTACAGCATGACTGATGTTTAATCCATGCACACTTTGTATGCAGCGGTGATGCTTTAAAGAGTTAGAGTTGACAATATGAGACAAGGTGATGTGAGAACCACAGTAGCAATTTTGCCGACCCGACCGAATCTGCACATTTGAGTAAGCCTGGCTTGTTCAAATGTGATCGGCACGGTAAGGGTGTTAGGCTGTCAGCATTAAAGTAAGCAGTCATTTGCGCCTTTCTAAAGTAATCAAACGGCCCTCGCACTTGTGTAGCAGCGCTAGCATTAGCATTAGAGGCGCTTGGAGCTGACGACGTTGCGTTGCTGTGATGACTAGTCACGTCAGCCATTAAGCCATGACGCGCTGCCGGTAACAACTTCAAAATTAGAGCGTACCAAGGCATTGATGGCCATATCTCATTGGTATAGTAACGTTTATTTTAAAGTTAGCCTCACTACGTGTTACCGTTATGAACAGGTGTTGCTGCAATGGTCTTCCTGACAGTGTACGCTAAAGAAGTGAATCCCGGAGCAATACAAATGCCTCGGGAAAAAAATAGATCTCACATCTCGTGGCATTCTAATCTCGCAAGATCTGTGTTTTATATTTGCGGTTCAAACTATTAAAATGGGCAGTTACTCAGTTTTTCGCCATTTGCAGCAGGGCTTGTTCCCTATCCCTCACAAAATTAGGGACGGAGGGTGTTAAGTATAGTTTGGTGTTTTGGATCTCTTATTAGACATTCTTACATGTGTTAGTTGTGTTTTGGTTCTTTATCATGTAAGACAATTGACCTACTTCTGAGACCATGTCTTCTGACAACTGAACAGCACATTTCACAATTCCCAGTCTATTTCAAAGACCATTGGCCTTCTTTTCTTTCTTTAAAACTCATTCATTCCCAGGGATGTATTTTTATGTCTCAAGAATCCAGACATTCAATGCCAGGTAGGTTATTTTTCTTTTTAGGGCTTATATGTGTTTGTTTATTTTCCACATGGGGCGATAAAGGAGGGTCTGAAAATGGCTGGAATTGAAGTGAATTGAGTTTTAACTATCAAACATGAGGGTGGTTCAATTTTGCTTTGTTCTGTTCCTTCACCCAACACGGGATATATTGTATCTGTATGGTTTTAATATCAAATCTCAAGACCGAAATGTGCTGCCCAGTTTCAGGAAGCTTGGCTTCAGCCAGCAGCAAGTCATGGGTCCACCAACAGGATAATGAACGAAAACACATATCTACAAATGGAGATAAATGGCTAATCGTATTCATCATCAATGAAAGGCAGTGTCTCATTTTCCTAATTTTATTATTATTTTTAATCATTATGCTTGTCAATTTCCCCGCGACCCTTGTGAGGACAAGCGGTTAAGAAGATGGATGGATGGATGTTTGTCAATTTCAAGTCACTTCAATTACCAACTATTGTGGGTCTAACGGAAGGATGACAACAATGTTATCAACGTCTACCTTGTTGATACAAATCTTGAGTTTGTGCACGTGATCGTTTGCAGATTGATTGCAGTTGTGGAAGAATAAAGTAAATTATTGTTTTTAACAACCTTTTTGGTATATAAACTGTAAAAGCAGTATGTGAGAAAATGAGAGGGTTCATTTCTAGTTCAGCGTGATCATAACAGTTACAGTACAGTTAAGTGATTCTTGTGGCTTTGCAGCGTGTGCATTTCCTGCATTGCCTGGCTTTTCCGTTGCAACTTTTAATAACCCTCATTGCAAACTAGTGTCTACATGTATCTTCAACAGGTTTTGAGCTCATCATGTCTTTCTATGTCTTTGTCACATGCCATTTTGAACATCTAACCACATGACTGCCCCACTTTTCAACAGAAACGCACACATAACCACTCTGCATCCAAGCCAGCCTCTCCCTTCATGTGATAACACAACATTATACAACACTTGCTTGGTGCTTGGAAGCAGTGTTTCTCATCAATTTAATTAAATGCTTGAGCGTTACTTAACTGAAGCATGGAAGTCACATGAACAGTCCCACAAAGTTTGAGCTCATCTTCACGATTAGCCTGGGTTCCATTCTAATATAATCATATTTTCATTGGATTTTTAGAATTAAAACTGGATGATGTTTGCTTTGGTTTGGTTTTGGTTGTATGTTAGTTGTCAAGTTTTCCTCGTGTCTCCCCTTGTCAATGTCTTGTCAAGTTTTATCATGTCCACCTGTGCTTTTCATCCTGGTCCCTTGTGTCAGCCAATCAGCTCCTTAAGCCACGTGTGTCTTGTCCAGGTGTCTCTCGTCTCGTCAGTTGGTGTTTATTTAGGCCTCGTCCACACGAAATCCCGTTTCAATGTATCCGCACAAAATTCTTACCGTTTTGAAGCTTAATACCAATCAGTTTTGGCCCCAGAGTGGAAAGATTTTAAAACATGCCCGGTACGTTCCAATGTGGACACCATATGCGGGATACTCTTCCAGTGATGACAAGTCCTACACTTTGAGTTTCAAGTTGTTTCGAGTAATTTTAACATCATAGATGATATTATTTCGGGTGAGTATCAAAGATTGAGTCAGGGACTCAGGGAGTGAACCTGGAGTGGTGCAACAGATTGCCGTGTTTGCAATGTGTTACCAGTCAGTTTGCAGTTTCATTAACTACGCAGCTAGCAACGATAATTAGCCGATAAAAAACTGACATTAGCTTACTTACCGTTCTTCGTGCAACTTCAGATGTTCAAAGTTTGAAGTTGTTGCCTCTCCGTCAGTGATCCAATCTTGGACATACTGCAATAATTTTTTTGTTGACCACCACATAGTTTTTGTACCCAAACAACTGGAGGTGCAATGGATCACAAAAGTCACGGATCAGATTGTTTTTGTTTTTTTTAAACAAAACAAAATGAAATCAGATAAATAGAAATTTGTCTTTTATTTTCTAAAATGCTTTTGCCCATTAAATTAAAAAATATATATCTAAACTCAGTGGATTACAAAGTGAGCCAAGCAACAGCTCTTAAACTACTGTTGCAACTTGCCATCCAGGCACCTGATGCTAACAGTTAGCTACTAGCCACCAACGTCGGAGACTTGTACCGTACCGTATCGTACATAAATATTTTAGCTGCATCAAATGTTAGACAGTCTCTGATTAATCTAAATTGGTATAAGTTGGCCTATACACTTTTGGCCAATTGTGTTACCTATTTTTCAAATTTAAGAAAAGGGTTAAGAAACCAAGGTATTTAACCTCTGAAACTTCCACTGTTGGTTGGTTGTGTATTTAGTAGATCAGTCACTGTAGCACAAACAGATTTTTACTTTAAGTGATACGTTCCTAAGCCAAACTATAGCCTCCAAATGCACGAACTCCCGCGTCAATGCTGAATGATAAAATCCATTCCCGATTGGAGCATGTATGTTCCGTTGCAAAAAAATAAGATAACATACTGTTTCTGTGTGGTCCGGTACCCAATGGAAGTCCGCGGCTCGGTCCTTGGGGACCATTGCTAGTCTAGGGCAGAGGTGACAAACTCATTTTAATTCAGGGGCCGCTTTCACTCAAATTTGATCTCAAGTGGGGCGGACCATTATTATTACGTGGCCTAATAACGACAGGTCAAAAATATTTCCTTTTTTTTTTTTTTGGGTGCAAATAATTACACATGCATTCTAAAAAAAACACACACACACATTTATTATTATTCTTTTTTTAATTTATTATCTTATTGTAGAGTAATCTGAAATTTCCTAAAAATGAGCGCACAATTTTTGCATCAAATCCTGAGTAAGAGCCAAATTTCAGAATGTAATTTAAGTGGTCATCAGTACACCCTTTAGTGGACAAGATCAGCAAAACAGTTAATTTTAATGAAAAACTGAAGCTTGTGTTCTGTCATCACGGGTCAGATTGGATGACCTAACGGCGCGGGCCGTATGTTTGACACCCCTGCTCTAGGGTATTTTAACAGAGGCATGTCACAGACACATGGAAAGAGTTGTAATTTCTGGACTAATTACATAATGTCTCCATTCACATGTGATTGTGTAAGTGTAGTTATGTGGTCACGACCAAGTCACACTAACTAGAGAGCTGGTTTTATACCCAAAATTTGAATGGAAAAGCAACATGTCGAAACAGAACATTTTCAATGTGTCCTTGTCTCTAAGCGTAGCATGTGGAATCAGGCTAGCTGAGACTGGAATTTACCTGGAGGTGTTGTTAAAACGGTCCAAAAGGGCGGTGTTGTCTGTGGGATAGAAGAGAAGCTAAGGATTCTGTTCTTATTGTTGTTATTGCTTATTTGTTTGATTTCACCAAGACATTTTGTAAGAATAACATTAATAAACATAACATAACAAATAACATTAATTGTATTGTATGAATGAATTAATGATGCAAAACAGAATACTGTGATAATCCTATATGCTGCCCACAGGCCTTGGCACACATCCAAAAATATTTGTGTGCACACGCTACTACTTCAATTCAACAAAACTCATTCAACAACACTGGCTTTCTTGTTGATTTTCAAACATTCATCTTTGCCATTCAATTTGTTATAACAGCTTGTCAGTGCAAAATGATTATTAAAATTTAGGTAAGAGGTGTTTCACAGCAGACAAGGGTAAGTTTCACTCGGTCACTTTTAAAAGGAACTAGTTGGGGAAGTTCTGACTAGTATAATAAAGCCGCTTGTTATTGACTATGTGAAATGCCAACTCCATGACTCAAGTCGCTGACTGACCCTCTTATTGTAGCATTTTAGTTAGGGTTACAAACGCAGATCTGTACTCCACCTCGGATGTTTGTCTTCTAAGCGGTCGAGGTGATCCGGTCATCCATCTTGGTCTTGTTGGAAAGGACTGCATATTTGAGACAAAAAGGCTCAAATTGAGTTTAAATGTTGTGCTCACACATCAAACCCACTGGAGAGGCCGCCTCAGCTGCCGTTATATAATCGAGTTAATATTTAGGCTGAAGTGAATTTGAATGTAGAAAGACTTTTTTGTGGGTGTGTGGGTAGGGAGGGGTGGGGTGAGGGGGTTGGGAGGTAAAGACACTGAATACAAGTTAAATGCTGGAAATGGAAAGGACATGAAATGAGTTCAATCCAATTAATGTAACAGGAGCACTGATGGTAACATGAGATGGGGACAAAGATTAGCAAATGAGAAGGACAGAGGACACTTGGGAGGAGAAAAATACTTTATGTTTAAATAAAGACTGGCAGACAGGAAGCTGGCGCATTCTTTCGAAACAGATCAGACTGAAATGAATTGTATTGTGATGGCCGAAAACGCCACATGTCTACACACATGCATGCACACAAACACTGAAGGCTGGGCCAGAGCAGCCAGAATGGAGGAAGAGAGAGAGAGTGAAAAAGGGAGGGGGGAGCAAGGGAAATAAACATCGTAGTCATTCCTGCCAGCAGCCAGTCTGAGGCAGGCAGACAAACGCTCGGGCTATCAAAACTCATAGGAGAAGCTTGACTTTTTTGACAGTCTGATGAGCTTTTGCGCGGTCAATGTCAGTGTTGAGGTCACAGGGAGGTTGTATGAGTTCAGACCTCCATGTAGAGGTGGATCAATGCTGTTTGTCAACCGCTTTGAGGAGCTGGACTTCCTGCACTGACAACTTAGACTGCTGGGAGGCTGAAAGTGGGGGTGAAAAATAATAACAACATGCATATTTTACAGCCATACTGCATCAACAGGTTGGTGTTAAACTACTTTGTGTGTGGGTGTATGCTGTTGCCGTATCTTTATTTTGTTTTGTAGTTTGTTGCATTGATTTCCGATAAACACCAGTCAAGCCTTCTTGGTAGTAGCTCCCAAATGTATTTATTTATTTTATGTTTAAAGAAATTAAATAAATCCCTAATGCAATTTGTGTACTTCTTAAACATCATTTCTCAAGCAACACATTAAACATCTTAGTTAGATTCTGTGTAGCCTACAAGGTTTTAAGCCGAAAACCAGCTAGCTATTTTTTCTTGTTGTGGTGGTGGTTGTTGGACAAGTTAAAACCTCAAGGCTAATTGTTTGTTTGCTTTGCTCTTGCAGCATTTGTTGTGTTCCCAGTTCACCATGTTGCCGTGTACTCGGTTTCTAGCACAATTGTAATGCTTTGTTTCCTTTTCAGTATGCCACAACGCTGTCTTTTAATAACGTCAGCGAGCCACTCTAGAGATTTACAGTTCTTTAGCACACTGACAAAATGATAAGAAATTTTGATCATGGGTTTTGGCACTAATTTATATGCAAGAAAAAGGTTAAATCAAACAAACAAACAAAAAGTCGGGCTGACGAACTCTAAAAAGAGATATTTCTGTAATAGGAAGTTACTGCATAAAAAGTTGAGCTACACAAATGTCACTTATCAGCAACGTTGCTTGCTTTTGGTCAGACTCAACTCAATATCCACTTGACTGGCAGTGCATGAGGAGAGATATGCACCCTCCAAAACAGTTGGCCTGTCAGTCTTTTGATGTTGAGCCAAATGTTCAACGTACAGCAAAATAACGTAACTGACAACAGTTTTACAATACTTATGGAGGGTAGTGTATGTACTGTTTCAACTTCCTGTCAAATGGTACCCAACAAAATGTCCATTATTGTAAAATCATGATTATTTTTTTTTCAACTGGTACAGAAATGACAAGAAATGTGTTTCAGTTCAACAGCTACAGATATTATAGTGACCAGTGAATGTATCCCACAGTGTAATTGCCTGGGCATATGCACAGCAATAAAATGAATATAACTGTTCAACCATGAAGTGCAGCGTCAACTGAGAACGACATGTCACTGCTCATTTTGTTTTTCTCTCTTTTTTTCTGGGTGAGGGGTGTGACTATGGAGCCACAACACTGACAATAAGATTAGATATTTTTTTAGTGTAACAGGTTTTCAGTTTCAACTCTGGTTTTCAGTTTCACTTCTCTTTTTTTCAGTTTAAACTTATTGGCAGTATTTGAAAGTGGAAGGGCTTTGAGCGCTTTGAGAACGCCTTCCAGCTTTTCAGGAGAGGAGAGCGCGCCCTCTGTTGGCTCAAGGCAATACTTATGGATACAAGTTTACCAGGAACTCCTAAATCGCCTGTAAGCCACAATGTTATATGTGGTTATATATGTTACTTGTGGCGTTAAAACCGCCATGTTTGAAATTACTTTGTTTGTTTTTATTGTTCCTTTTTCCTTTCGTACAATCATAGAGACAATTTACAACAATTACTTTTCACATACAATTATAACCGAAAAGAAAAAGGGCTGACGGGATGAAGCCGAAGCTTATTAATTCCCGCCCCCAGCATGCAATTGTAATACAGTGGTAATTCGTCACATATAGTTGTGTGGATTATCAAGTTGTTGTACAAGTGGCCGTCGTCCCAATAGTCTTTGTTGATCAAAACGTTGATTTGTTCTCTTGTTGATCAGTTTGGTCCAGTTGCATTGGATAGCTAAGGATAAATGGCAGCCGGCATCCAGCCTCACCCTTCAATCGGTTCTTTCCTCGTCTCGATTTCTGTTGATCGCTGCGTTCCGACGAGCAATCATCTCCAGGTTGATCAGCTTTGTCGACAAGTTCATTGCCATTCTGTTTGTGCCGATGTTGGATGCAGCTAGGTCGTTCTTCACGTGCGACATGTCGTCTTTATGCATCATGTCATGTCATGTTAATTTAGCTAACGTGCTAACTTGTTTACTACAGAAACATTAACACTGACGCTACAAGGTTATATGTAGAAAAAATACAGATTTTGATGCCTTTAGGCAACAGAGGGCGCGCTCTTCTCTCTTGAAAAGCTGGAAGGCGTTCTCACGCTCAAAGCCCCCCCCCTCAGTGAAACTGAAAACCACAATTGAAAAAAATGAAAAAAATCTGCAGATTGACATTAAAAAAGAAATCATAATACAAAAAATATGCTTAAAGAAAATTGTGGTTTTCTTATGTCTATATTTTCTTTTTCAATACAACCTTTTCCAATGCCAATTTTTGTTACAATGTCAATGCAGCTTTTTCCACAATGACTTTTTTTTTTTCCAATACCAAATCTTGTCAGTGTTGTGGCTCATGGGAGTGTTCTCGTAGAGAGAAAGGGAAAACAACTTCTTGAGCATAACAGAAGGAAATATGGAGAGAAGACTGAAACCAGCACAGACTAGAGAGGAGGAGATGAAGGAAATTTTGATACATGTTAACAATATAGCCATACATGGAGAATGGACCAAAAAGATGAAGCAATAATGTGCTCATGAGACAGGGGGGGTCATCCAAATGTGTCAGTGACAGGCAGCACATACATTCCTGTTAGAGTGAGAAAAGGCCAGAACATAATAAACAATAAAAAGGCAGCATGAAGAAAAGTGCATTGGTTAAAAAGAAAAGTAAATACATTATCAGCAAGTCAGGGTAAAAAGCACATTTTGAAACTCAATTTAGGTTGGCCATATATCAATATGGAAATTTTTCTAGTTTAAAATGCACTTGAAGTGAGCATGTCCATTAAATTAACAAACTGCTGGAAATATGTGGGGTAATAAGTGAAGCTTCTCGGTGAGCAACAGCTCTGCTTGCTAAGATAATGTTAGATATGACAGTTGAATTGGCATGGAGAGACTTACTTGAGTGAAGTAATTGCTGGTCAAATCTTACTGCAAGCAAATAATGCAACTTTTACCAACCTAATGTAACCTCCTTATCTTGCCCATTATCTAAGGTGGCTCGATGTGCCAAAGAGAAAAAGGAAGAACAGCCAGTCTTCGATGAAGAGTATGTCTGGTAAGCACGATTCACCGCAAACATAACCCATCCATATTTTTGTCATCACCAAAGCAAAATAGAAAAGAGTATTCAATAGAATTGTCACGTAACATTCTCAAGCTTTTGATGCGTTCGAAGAGTCTGTCTTTGGAATATGATGTTCAGTGCACCTCATCTCACTAGAGCCGACTCCCCCATGGACTGTGAATGGCTTTGTTCTCACTGTTGTATTAGACTCCTTGCTGTTTTCTTTTAGAGGCTTTGTAGAACATAATAAGAATAAGTTCACAAAGGTAGCCAAGGTTTAAGTCCCCTTTATACCTGGTAATCAGTCTCTCAAGGGACAAGATTAAAATACAAAAGTAACATTTTGAAAAAACGGAATTTGCAGTCTCAAAATATCAGACTCATATTCCATTCATTTATCCATCTGTCCATCCGTTTCCTTCTTCTCATCCCGGGTCAGGTCACGACCCAGGCTTCACTCTTCCAAGCCACTTCATCTAGCTCCTCCGGTGGATCCCAAGACCTTCTTAGAACAGCCATAAAGCATAGTCTCTCCAGCAAGGAGGCATTCTAGCCAGTTACCCAAGCCACCTTATCTGGCTCTTTTCCAAGCCCATCCCACATGACTGAGCATTTCACTCTACCTCTAAAGGAGAGCCCAGACAATGCGGAGGAAACTCATTTCGGGCACTTGAATCCTTGATCTTGTTCGGTCACGACCCACAGCGCGTGACCATTGGTGAGAGTGGGAATGTTGATGGGCTCACCTCCATAACAGACCGATGTAGTGTCTTCATCACTACAAAGGGAGCACCAATTTTCCTCTCAATCTCCCACAACATTCCTTCCTCACTCATGAGCAAGACTCCAAAATACTTGAATTTATATACTTGGGCAGGATCACATCCACATATGCTGAGGGACCACCATCTCTGACTGAAGACTGAGATTGGTTCTTTTTTCAACCGCTTCATGCTTGAATGCGAAACGCTCCAGCGAGAGTTGGAGATTACTTGATGAAGCCAACAAACCCACGTTTTCTGCAAAAAGCAGAAACGTAAAACTAAAGTCACCAATTCAGAGGCACTGTCCCCTATGTCAATGCGATGTTGCAGAGGCGTGTCAACTAAGACAGTCCCACAACATCCAGAACTTCCGCCACCACGCCCCCCAGTTGGTGACCCTTCGCGATCTCAACCTAGAGATAAAAAGGCCCACCTCAGAGTCCCAGACTTTGCTTCCTCATAAGAAGGTGTGTGGGTGGAATTCAGGAGGAGGAGGATGAAAGTCAGACTTATTTTGTCTTTGCCAACTATTATACCAAAAAATTGTTGGAGTACATGTTGTTGTTCGGTTTGTCTGACCTTGGAGGTTTCAATGCAAAATCACATTTAACATGCCTGAGGCTAAGGTGCATTACAAACTGGTTGCCAAATTAAATTCAGGTATTCTCGAGGTTCCTGTGGTGTTGCAGTTTTCACACTTAATTTAAAAAGAAAAATCAGTTTGAGCTCCCAAATCCCTATCAAAAAATTATTGTAATTATTCATAACAAGTGTATCATGATTTAGTTGATATGGAAAATGTTAATAACATGGACACTATTGGTGCAGAGAATAACTTTAGATTAAGCATGTTAAGTCTTTTTTTTTTTAAATAGATCAACAACTTGGATTTTTTTGGTCTCCCAGCTGGCTGCCGAGCAGTTAAATGGCAAATCTTCCATTGCTTTTTTTCTTGTCGGGGAGAAAAAAAATACTTGAACAACATTGGAAATATTATGCCCTAAATCCAAATAGAATGTTTTCATCATAGTTTTTGGCGATCTTGATCAGGTCTTTTGCTGCAAGCGCTATGCACATTGGTATAACTTTGGTGTGAAAACTGTTGGGTTATGGACTGTGTAGGGCCAAAAGAATATAATGCTGGCATCTGGATGATTTCTCATATCTCCAAAATCATCACTTTTCAGGAAACTTTAAAAAAATATCATTTTTGTTGAACCATTAATTTTGCATGGTCAACGAGAGCAAGATTTGTGGAAAAAAAATATGAAACTTACCAAATTGTGGCATTGGATATTTTTTCAAATTCAAATGCATTATTCTGGTCTAGCTTTGAGTGTCATGCAGAAAGCAACTATAAATAAAACAACAGTGTAGTATTGTGGTTCTCATGAACAACTAATAAGCAAAATTTTGTATTTTCACAGAAAATAGTTATCATGAACCCTATCAGAGTCCATCTTGTTTGGTTGTAATCTAAAGATTTAAAGTCCCAACAATCAGAGTGATTGTATTCCTCATTTATTCACTGCAACTATTGAGCCTCAGTGATCTTCCATTCTGCCTTTAGCAACAAAATGCCAAACAGCATGTTGTGTTCACTTGTGTGGCAATGGACAACTCATGATTTAATGATATCTCATGAGTAAAAGAGATTAAATGCTGTCTGGCTTTGTTTAAATGGAAAATAAGGTTTTCTGGAAGTCATAAGACCATAGTTTAATCAAATATGCCTTCGGTATAAGCACAAGTTATTAGTGATTGCATCCATACTCACATGGTAGAGCAAGAACAGACCACAAGATGTGCTCGAACATTTATATGGATGAACAAAATTTGATTCAGAAATCAAGTAATATTGTAATATTAACTTACAGCACACACACATTGGAAAGTTTAAAAAGGACCAAAGATGGACCACGATGTGAAGGAGAAGTAACATATGACTTCCCATTGCGTACCAACATGACAGCTTTGAGGTTCTAAATATATGATTTCATGCTATGTGTGAGAGCATGAGATAATAAATACCCAATATGTGAAAACCTTGCCTTGAAGCCTGTTGTGACGGATATAAATACTTTTTATCCAAGCTCACAGACCCTCAGGGTTTCATACAACTGAATCGTTAACGGCCGCCGTTTTCATACAAAGCCCGTCTCCCCTTGTCCTTCTCATTGTCATCCCCATTTGTAATCACGACGCGTCCCTCATCCCTCTCGATCTTACCCGTGCCTGATCGTCATTATTGTCTGCTCATCCCACCTTACTCGGTATATTCACCTCTCTCTTAATTCCATCCCATCCTTCTCCTTAACTTCCTCCTCCTTTCCTATAGCTCTTAGCATCTCTGTTCCAGGGTATATCCCCAGCTACCTGGAGAAGGATGAGCCATGCGTGGTGTGCGGCGACAAGGCGACCGGTTACCACTACCGCTGTATCACATGTGAGGGGTGCAAGGTACAGTAACGAGTCACTAAAAGATTTTCTTTGAGACTGTAGGCTGACGCAGATAAGAGAAGACACTGCAGATAGCTGTCACAATGGTAGTGTTGTTAACAAATTGAATACGGAAGTATAATGGTGCAGCCTCAAAGCCCCAGAATGTGTTTAATATTGATTTTCTCCGAACGAATCCTAATAGAACAGATTCACATGAGAAATCAGCTTTTCATGAAATTTTGCTGTGGTGTTGAAAATTGTGATTGCGCCCACTTTTTCCAAGTGACTCACAAACTATTGCTATTATATCATTATAATCAGTGGAACCTATTTTGGTATAAATGGCCCTTGCAAAACTGCTTTTTTTGGTCTGCACAAGGAAGCTGTGTTTTCGCCCTTCAGCTGTTGCTTTATTTGTGTGACAGTAAGATTAGACAAAACTAGAGAGATGCAAAGGATTTTTTTTTGGGGGGGATGCATTGTGACTTATGTATGATTCACGTTTAGGTGCAGTTGCTACTGAATCGGAACCCCCGTCAACCCCCCCCCCCTTTTTTTTTTTGTCAGCCCTCTATATTACAATAAAAGTGTTACATAATGTTATTAATTTTCCTCCTTCCTGTTTATCTCAACTTATATTGTCCCGATCTTTTATCAGTGCCTCTTTGTTTGTTTGTTTTTACCCTTCCAGGGTTTCTTCCGTCGAACCATACAAAAGAACCTCCACCCGGCGTATTCGTGTAAATACGAAAGCTGCTGCGTCATCGACAAGATCACTCGCAACCAGTGCCAGCTTTGTCGTTTTAAGAAGTGCATCTCTGTTGGCATGGCCATGGACTGTGAGTTCATAGAACCGGAACATTCATGCTATTCATATCTATCCTACTGAGATCAAACAAGCCCTGAGATAAGCTGGTCTCTTTCGCCATGACACATAAGCAATTTATTTCCAACTGAGAAGGGAATATGTCAGTTTCTGCTAAGGGTAATGAGCTACCGTCACAGTGCATTCCTAATTATCCTGAAGCCTCTTTTACAGAAGATATGGCATGTGAACTGCTCCACCACTACTAACTAACTAAACCAACTATTCCCAATTATTTTTGTTTCCGTTCTTTAATGTCCCCATGCATATTCCATTACGTTGATTTTTTTCCACCACCATGTTGACATTTGCAATATAGTCATAACCGTTTCCAAAAACCCGACTGCATGCCAACAAAACAGTTTTTTCGGTCTGCCCTCTCACCTATCAGTGGTATTGGACGACTCCAAGCGAGTAGCTAAACGGCGTCTGATTGAGGAGAATCGGGAGAAAAGAAAAAAGGAGGAGTTGGTGCGGACGCTGCAGGTGAGGCCAGAGCCAAACACCTCGGAGTGGGAGCTGATCAGGATGGCAACTGAGGCCCATCGACACACGAACGCCCAGGGATCCAGCTGGAAACAGAAGCGCAAGTTTCTGGTAAGATGAAAAAATAAGCCCTCCGATCAAATGCTGCAGCTTGTCACTGGAGGGCTCACATATAAGCATGCTCGTCTTCATTTTAATACATTCCATATTTATTGGATTACTTTCAATTAATCAAGCAGTTAATGCAGGTACACTTTCTCTGCTTTTTGGCAAAAAACTTCATTTGTTCACTAACAGCGTATGCCTTAGCGTTGACAAAGCATATCATGTATTGGACTCACATTTAAACTTTCTCAATGGCCTTATATATATATTGAAAACATTCTACTGCCTGAGGAATGGTGTTAAATTAGACACTACAGCAACACATTTTATTTTGACAAAAATATAAATTGTCCACAGGCCACCTAATAAATAGTTATTTAACCAAATGAGTTTTGCCTGCAGCCAGATGACATTGGTCAGGGATTGGTGCCCACCTCAGAAGGAGATAAGGTGGACCTGGAAGCCTTTAGTGAATTCACCAAGATCATGACGCCTGCCATCACACGAGTGGTGGACTTTGCCAAGAAACTGCCCATGTTCTCAGAGGTAGGTTAAACAGTATGTGCTTTTTATTTATGCTTGTGTTGAGGACAGAAAACAAACGACACCAAGGAGGGAAGGCAGGAAGAAGTATACAGTCACACTGATTAACACTGGGGCAGCAGATAGCAAAAACTGGGAAGGATAAAATCAGGGTCAGAAAAAAAACGGAAGCTTAATACACTGGAGGTAAATTCAGCAGGAAAACATATTTATATGTAAGACACTGCATAAGTCGACAGGATCATCTGACTAAAGAGTCTAAACCAGGCTTTCCTGTTGAAGTTGACGACTGCAAAGGAATCAGGTGTACCCTGCTGCAGCTGTGTGAATGTAGGTCAGCTACGCCCCCTGCCACACGCCCGCACTGCAGGAAGAGAGAAAATATGCTAAACATAACCCGACAACAACAAGACCCAAATTCAGCCAAAACTGAATGACCAAAAATTAAATAGAAAAAGCCCCTACTGTAACAGTTTTTTAAATACATCCTTAAAGCAATATAATTACATTTCCATAAATCCTATTAGAACATTGTAAACGCGTCCTATTCATCATGAATACTTTACACTTTGTAATAATGCATGCAAACTACTGGACAGCAGGACATCAGCACATACTATTTATAAATGCATCTTTTTTTGGTTTTGTGTACATAGTGTTAGCAGAAGAACTACAAATAACTGAAGCACAAACAAGTCTGCCCTGTTTCCTTTTTCTTTCATATTAGACAAGCTGCCAAAACCTAGAGAAATCTTCCACTAAATGGAAAATGTCATCTGAGATAGGCTGGAATTGGGATAGCACCCCATGACCAACAATAGGATAAGCAGTTTTAACACATCATGAATGGCTGGGAATTGCAATTTTCCACCAAAAAAATCAAATTGGGCTTTACGACTTCAAATATCATTTATAGCAGGCCATTTTCCTGTTTTGTTTTTAGCAGGGTCGACTTTTGAAAAAGCAATTGACTAATGAACTGTCACTGAGCAAATATGACATCTAAGTGCATTGTCAAATATTAAGCAGCTGAAGAGTCACTTTGCTCTTGCTAGAATTGCAGCAGCCTTGTCAGTTTTCCTACAAATGGCCTTGCTTGCTGTCAAATGTTTCGGACCCCCAAAATTTTTTCACCGTGAACAGTTAAGAAAATACTCAATAGAAATATTGAGATTTGAGAACACCTGTTTTGGGGGGTTCTATTTGGGATTACAGTATATCCCTACTGTGTTTACTTCACAGCTTCCATGCGAAGACCAGATCATCTTGTTGAAAGGGTGCTGCATGGAGATCATGTCACTACGCGCTGCCGTGCGCTACGATCCGGACAGTGAGACGCTGACGCTAAACGGCGAGATGGCCGTGAAACGTGAGCAGCTGAAGAACGGCGGCTTGGGTGTGGTGTCGGACGCCATCTTTGATTTAGGCAAGAGCCTTGCCCAGTTTAACCTGGATGACTCTGAGGTGGCGCTGATGCAGGCCGTCCTTCTTATGAGCTCAGGTGAGGATTATCATTGATATGAATACAGATTTTTTTTTTTTTTGGATTTACTGTCAAACACAGACATAACAAGAAAATGCTGGAGGAAAAGTTAGTTCTCTGACCACAGAGTTCACTAGTTGACAGAGTTCACTTGTAAAAAAAAAAAAAAAAAAAAAAAAATCAGTCCTTCATTTATCTGAATCATGGATCATGTGTTGTGAGAACAAGGAGTTGTGTGTATTTTCCTAATGAAGAGGGAAACTCAATTTGGTATGCTATTTGTATGCATGCAGATGTTTTCTCTCATCATGGATTCCTTCTCTCCCGGCAGTAATTTTACACGCTCCAAAATCCTCAAACATTAGACCTACAACAGGTTTTGATACCACTGATACTAGGGGGTCAGGGGTCACAAATACGGCACCTCATAGGTGCCAGGGAAACCCCAAGGACCACATGAGTAGCTCATGGGCCTGTTCTAAAAATATCTTACTAACTAGTGGTGTGTGATCAACATTTGTGTTCAATTGGGTTTAAGTCTGGTGACATGTTTGGCCATTCCATCACCAAATTACCCTCAACCTCTTCAGCAAGGCAGTGGTATTCTCAGAGGTGTGTTTGGAGTCATTATCATGTTGGAATACTTCCCTGCAGCCCAGTTTCTGAAGGGAGTGGATCATGCTCTACTTCAGTATGTCAAAGTACATGTTGGTATTCATGGTTCCCTCAATGAAATGTTGCTCCCCAATGCTGGCAGCACTCATGCAGCCCCAGGCCATGACACTCCCACCAACATGCTTGACTGTAGGCAAGACACACTTGTCTTTACCTGGTTGTTGCCACACACGCTTGAAACCATCTGAACCTAGTAAATTTACCTTGGTCTCATCTGACAACATGACATGGTTCTAGTCTATACTGCTGTGCCCTGTTCTGCTGCATTGGACTTGGGGCATCGGGTGGAGCCGCTCCAAGCTCCTGGGTTGGCTCTCCGGCTGGTGGCCCCTGCGGCGCACCGGGGGTTGTGGCCTGGTGCTACCATGGCCAGGAGGGCTGTGCTTGCCTTGACAAGCCAAGGTCGACGGCCCCCCCTCCTTGCCTCGTCTTTCCTCTTTTCTCTTGATGTCTCCCTAATCCTGTTGGAATTCAGATGTATCTGGGGTTGGTGAAAGATTCTGGATTTGTAACTGTTTTGTGTGTGGTAGTTGGTGTGTGGTTGGTGCTGGATTTCACTGTTTCATCTTTCTTTCCTTTGATCCTTTCTCTGGTCTCCTGACAACTTCACGACTCTGGCAGGACTCTAAAGTATCCGGTTAAGGGGAAGTGTCTTGGATTTATAACAGGTTACAGGTGAATTAAAGAGCACAAACTCGCATGCACGCGCGCACGCACACACACACACAAAGAGAGCGATGATGACGACATGTTGACTGGGGAAGGCTGCCGAATGAATAATACTGAGCTCTCAGAAAAAAAGAAAAGAAAACCTCTGGATTTGACAATTAAGCATGTGCACACATTGCCACACAACTTCTCTGGCTGACCATGGCGAAGCCTATTGTGAGTGGGACCTGTCCTTTTAAACCACTGGATGGACTTTGCCACTGTGCTGCTGCTTAGTTTTAGGGTGTTGGCAATCTTATTATTGCCTAGGCTGTCTTTATGTATATAAGTTCTTTTTGCTCACATGTTCAGAAAGTTCTTTGTCATGAGGTGCCATATTGAACTTTCAATTACCAGTATGAGAATGTGAGAGATGTAATAGAAAATTTAACACACCTGCTCCCTATTTACACCTGACACCTTATAATCCCCACCCATTTCAATAGTGAGTACCCCATGAAATTCTTAACTTATGCTGCTATTTTTGTCCTTTTTGTGTAATATTTGAGTAACTAAACAGCTCGTTCTTTCATTCAACACAATCAATTACATTTTTAAACAAAATATAGAATATTTGGTAGATTAAGAAGCATGTAGAGTGATAAGTTTTTAAAATTTTTTGACATTTTTCATCTTTTAATTCTTCTTAGCAAGTCAGTGTCTCATCACACTGGTGAGCTATTTTTAGAACAGATCCCAGTTACTCTACACAATGCGTGTGTCTCATCCCCCCATCCATCCATCCATTCTTGCACTACACTCAAGTTAATTGAAGGCAAATAACTTCAATAAGGCTGCTTGTTTACGCAACTCCGCAAGAAAAGCTTATTAAAGCAACACTAAGGAACTTTTAGTTTACGTTGATTATGGCGGAGCCATATGGACAAAAGCGGTATAGTTATTGTTTGAAGGAAGACCACATTTCCTATGAGGACAAGTGCATTGCGTCGTTTTTTGAACTCACACCAGCAAGTGAAATCCGGGCCAATCTGGGTAGCTACCCTTTTCCTTTTTTCTTTTTTGTCTCTTCAGACAAAACTTTTTCAGTTGTTTTGCAGCTTCTTGCTTCTGCCAGGAAAGCAATAACTGCATCGACATACATCAAATTGACTTCCATCTTTGTAACGAATTTTGAAAGGGGGAAGTGGCGAATGCCATAAAGCAGTCAGCACATTTGTAGTTTTTTGTGTGACAGTGTTCCTACCATCCTCCCCAAAGTTGCTTAGTGTCAGTAAAAATGATACAAACCCCCTCAAGCCATGGCAAAGGTACCATTTAACTACCGGTAGTTTTAAGTCGATGTTTTATCAGAAGAGTTAAGAAAATATTTCATTAAGGTTGGAAAGTTCCTTAGTGGTACTTTAAGGTGACAGACAGTATTAGCGGTTATTGAAGAAAGAAAAAAAAAAGAAGCTTTTTTTAATTACCTCTAGTTCGCGGGTGGGCGTGGAACGTATCACCCGCAAGAAGTGAGGGAACACTGTACTCACTTTTGTTGCGAGGGGTTTAGCTGTTAATGGCTGCATTTTGAGTTACTTTGACAATAAATTGACATAGTTAAATAAGCGGTACACTGACTACTTTTACTTGTGTCAAAGCGTCATTACTTCAGTGATGTACCAAAAAGATATCATGAAATATCTGCAGAAATGTGAGGGGTGTGCTCACTTTTTGTGAGATACAGCATTATCACATACTGTATACTCAACAGAATCCAGTTGAACAATTTTTCAAGTTATTTTTGAAAGTGGGAAAATGCTTCCAATATCTTGATGTTATTCAAATTAGAGACAATTTGTAATTTTGGTATTTACAACATGAAGTCGACAAGCATGATTTGCCTTTGCGGGCTACACAAAATGATGTGGTGGACTACATATGGTTCAAGGGCCTTGAGTTTGCTCCCTAATGACTTCTAATGGACAAATATTTCATTTCTCACCCAAGATCGCTCAGGGCTGACAAGTGTGGAGAAGATCGAGCAGTGCCAAGAGACTTACCTGCTGGCGTTTGAGCACTACATCAACCACCGCAAGCACAACATTCCTCACTTCTGGCCCAAGCTGTTGATGAAGGTAACAGACCTGCGCATGATCGGAGCGTGCCACGCCAGCCGCTTCCTCCACATGAAGGTGGAGTGTCCCAACGAACTCTTTCCCCCGCTCTTCTTGGAGGTCTTCGAGGACCAGGATGTGTGACTAGAAAACAGTTTCTGGCACCCCCTTACTGGAACACATTGATGCTGAAATTACTCTCCAAAGGGGTGCATTTGGAAAGAAGGAGAGAGAAAATATATATTTTTTCTTCTTTGATGGGAACATTTGGGTTCGGACACCCACCACCTACCACCAGCACTCAACATCACAAGAAAAAAAAAACTATGTGGCTTCTTTGTCGTGTCACTTTAAAAGGTACACTTATTTAAACTACACACTCAAGTAGAACTATATGCAGACAAACAAAAATCCAGCAAGTCTAATGTCTCCCCACACAGACACCTTTCACCTCATCTAGTGTTTTTTTGTTAGTTTTTTTCGGATCATAATCTCCTCAGACAATCCCACTCCACATGCTTCTTTGCACCTTCCTTATCAGCAGCGGCGGCCACCGCAGTTCAGCTTGACCCCCACTGAGCCGCTGTTATGACAGTGTTCGCCAACCTACCTCCCTCACATAGTGAGCTCTCTCTTTATACACACGCACACACACTCTCCAAAATACAACATAAACGCCTACAATTTTACCTCATAGCTTGTAAAATGTAGTGTCTTATTTATTGTTGGTTTACTGAGAGAACACACAAGCATGTAGTCTTCAGTCTATGCGTGTCCTTTTATAATGGGTCTTAGTGTGTATTAGTTAGAATTCATGTTTGACATGAGATGCAGCTTACCCCTGCTGTAAGCTTTTCTTTTACATTATGATAGGCTATAAACACAGGCTTAAGACTTTCTATTTGGGATTCATAATCAGTGGCGGCTGGTGGGATATTCTTAAACTAATGTAGATCAGACCATCAAATCCATTGCAGCAAGTGTCCCTTTCAGGCATAACGACATTCCCAACACAGAACTACGTATATAATAAATTTTCCAAATATATAATATAAGCTGCAAATAAAAATGGTTATTTATTAAGATGCTTCTTTGGATCTAATTTTGGCGTTGCTGAAGAAGCCAATTGGAAAGGTGAAGTGGAAAAAGGAATTACTGTGAAGATACTTGCCGTGGGAGTTGATTGTAGCGTGGCGATAGAAAGCGCCAAGAGAAATAAGTAGCTTGTGAAGAACTATAAAAAAGAAGTGGATTAAATGAGGCTTGGGACACCGTTTTCATTTCTAAAAGAACTTGCCTTTATGTGCAACAGCCAAATACTAGTGACATAAAGTCAAACAGTCTGATATGAAGAATTTGGTGCAAGGTTCCCCAAAATTTAGGCCAGCTGTGTTGAACTTGCACTCAAGCTCTTTGAAAGCAAGGCAAAGCTGAGTTGCTCATGTAGTGTGAGACATTTACCAAACGATTCTGGCTCCTCCTCAGATCTAAATTGTGCTCTGCCTAAAAAAAAAAAAAAATTGGATCAGATTCCCAGAGGTACTAATTGATTTGCTTTCTTTATTAGACTTAAGCTTCCTGCAAGGCATTTCTCAAATGAGTCATCTTTTAAGTTGTGCATTTATTTCTAGAATCCCTCAATGATATGTTGTGTTGCCTCAGGAATGTTGGCACTCTCGTACCCTCTTTCTTAAAGGGGACGTCAACCCAAAAATGTTCTTTACCATGATATCCTGTAGTCTAAACACAGCATTCTGATTAATATTACATTAGTGAAATATGAATTAAGCAGCAAAATCCATCATTTTTTGTCCACCTCACTACGCGGCCATTTTGCCACTTGCTTGAAGTTCTCCCTCACCCCAATGGGTTTCTGTCATTTGGAAAAGTAAACAAACAGGTGTACGCTGACTGTGCTCTTTGAAAGAAGAAAATGTTAAATGTGCACAGTTACGTGCACCGTTGTTGTCGCGCCTCGTCAAAATATAGCTGTCCTGACACCTGGAATATGTAGGCACTTTTATTTTGGAGGTGCTGCGGGAAAGGTTAAGTTCATCTTCATGATGACTAGGAGGGGACAAAGGGTTGCAACATGCCGGTTTACTTTTAGCTAAGTTGGTTAGCAGCTAATCTGGAAAAGGCATGGAAATCACTCGTCTTTTGTCAAAATACGCCATTTAGAAACCAAAATATGTGACCTACGTCAATCGTGGAGATAACAATAAAACCGACTGAAGTTGTCACTAGGACAAAAAAAAATGTTTTTGCTTGACGTCACGCACTGTAATCATTGTAGTTTCAAAATTAGTGTGCGTGCGTGCGTCTGTCTGTCTGTATGTATGTCTAGCTATCTAGCCTTCTATGTGAAGTTAACACCTTACCTTAAGCAACTAAGTAATTGTTTCACATGGCCTTCAATCAATTAATGAATCAATTCATCCGTCTGCAATCATCCCATCATCCAGTCTGTCTATCTGTCTTTATAAAAATACATACAGTATAAAAATATGCATTTAAATGTGTGTCAATTACACATGGATTTTTTATATTTGCAATCCTAATCAATTATTCAAGATGCATTAGTTAAACATTACGGTACTTGGATTACATTGCTAACTACATTTTTACCAGGTAGCGAGAAACTGTATCAGAATACTTTTTAAAAGTAACAGTCACAACCCTGCTTTTATAGCATTATGTGACCATGTATCGACAGATTGATACTGTCTTTTAATTCTGCTTGATTTGTTTTCTCCAAATGCATCAAATTGATGCGTTTAAATATGAAATATTCAAAATTTACTTCCAAGGGAGCATGCCCCTGTAGCCCCATAGAGGGGTTGTATTCTTCATACCTGAGCTGTTTTAATGCCCGGAATGCACAGATTTGACTTCTTTTTTCTTTTGTTTTTAATCTGAGGGCAGATGCCTTTTTTATTTACACTCACTGTTAACATTAATGCCTCCATTCCACTGTTTTCTGCCATCATATTTTGTCCTTAAAATCTCCCCATTCTGACAGGATACAGCGCTCAGCATATACTGTATGAGTACCCCCCCCATTCGAAAAATTTAAAAATTGTATTCAATATCTCAATGAACATAAGTCAATTTTCAAAATGTTGACAAAATGTTTTCTGTAGAATATATGCTTCACTCACAACATGAAAATAAGGTTGGTAATAAAATGTATAGATTACAAAATCTTTACTTGAAACAAATTAACTAATGCAAAAAATTAATGCAACCCCACAACAAAAAACAACTACATCTAGTATTTTCTAGGACATCCATGACTTTTATGGATAGCAACATGTCTGCCAGGCCTGGAATTAACAAATTGTCAAGTATTTTTCCTCTTGGTCTACTTATTTGTTCAAAATGTACTTTAATAGATTTAATTTAAAAAAAAATTTGTGGGTACTAATTAACAAATTATGTTTGCAATCAATGGCTCGCATTTGTTGGAGTATTTTGTAGTATAGTATCCCATAAAAATCGTATTCTAAAAGGAAACTAAAGGTATTCATACAAACATGTTGGGGTGTACTCATTTAGGCTGAGCACTGTATATACTTGCCATTTACAATATTATTTAAAAATAATTTGTGTGCGCCTCAATGTACTGCAAAATTTGGGCTATTTGACCATAATGTTTTTATCCATCAAAAGTTTTCAGTCCAAAAAAAAAAATCGCTGCTTGCTGTCGACTGTAAACGTGCAGTTCAATCACTGCACAACTTGCGAATGTCATATAACCAAAGTCGGAAAACTGGTGACCTGTGATTGGTCATTCATTATCTGATCCTTGAGCAACTTGATGTCATTTTCAGTTAACATCAAGTGGGAAAATGGCCGCCCTCTGGGATGGGTGGATTTTGCTACCTGAGTCATATTATTCACCGTGTTTAAAGTAGTGGAACTACATAGAACATATTAGTGTTCAGAATTTTTTTTTTTTGGGGGGGGGGGGTTCCCCATTAACCAGCCGTCCCTGATTATTTTGGGATCTAAGGCCAAAATATGAAATGAACACCATTATATCACTTAAGTAACGCCGCAAGGCTTGGGTCATCCCCTCAATCAACCAACTGACAGTTTGAAAGTATTTATCAGGTAAAGAGCCACATATTATCCTCAGGAGTTGCAAACCAGAACCAAAGGAGAGTGAATGTTGTCACCAGGTGAAATTAAATGAAATGAAAATTTAAAATCCCTCAGAAATTGCATGCGAATGCTGAGAAATGTCCGAAACACAAAAAGGTGGGGAGAAATCATTGAGAGCAATATGCAAATGATTCCCCCATGTGGCTGTGGACAGCATTGGGATGATAACTTCTTGTGAGGCGAACCCAGGACATGATCATTGCCACCAATTTGAATCTGTTGGGTAAACACGCTGTTATGTGCAATAAAAGCAATGTTAAGAAAAGCTACTATTAGAATGCCTGTCTCAGCATTCACGCACTTTTTGGATTTACAGTGGCAGTGATTTTCTTAGCAATTAGTTTACATCATCAGAATTTTACTTTGCTAGGAACATCTCTGCCCTCTCAGCATTCATATTCATAAAACTTCACAACTTTTCTTTCATTGCTAATGTAGAAGCAACAAGACTGGTTGCAGAATAATATATTACATATAGACACTATACAGAGTTTATCTATTATATTTCCAGTATATACCTCCTTTCTAAGCTTAATCTCACACACGCTTCACATTTTTCTTCTCAAAGATGATATATGACCATATTTCTACTTGCATCTCTATCAATCGCCGGACTGCACCACCACACGTCCTGTTCTCTCAATGGGCCACAAAACTCCTCTCCACACGATGGCACGACCCAACCGCCAGCTCTCAACTCCCGCTGATGTGATTGGAGTTGTTGTTGGGTGGTGGGCGGGGAAGATGTCACTTACCTCGTCGCTCAAACCCGTTTCAAAACGGATCCGATTCTACCTCACCTCTCATCTCGGTGCAGCTGCCCTCTTATCTGCAACATGAAAACATACAGATGCCAACATGTACTGCAACCATTTCCAAACAGGCCGTGGATCAACAGTTGACAGCCAAAGTGGCCCATGTCCATTTCTGGGACCAACAATGACTGTTGTTAGTTAGGAACCTGATACAGTATAAGACTTGAGGGGTCTGCTCACGCGTGATCTTAACATGTGATCTGCATGTGATGACATGCTAAGTAGGCACTTCTGATGGAGTCACATGATCTCTGCTCTGTTTGCAAATTCATTGCCAAAATTCAAAACAGCAAATGTGCTGTTAATTGCTTAATTGTCTTCAGTACGTCTCCTAATTTTTCCAAACCCACCTCCATTGTTTGTATCCTATTTTGGATGAAGCCATCTTATGCAATGAGCGTGGACATCTAAGGCAAAGCATACCAGAAACATGTTGAAGGCATGTCTGAAATGGGCTTCTTTATGACGAAACACGATGCAGATTATGGTCGGGTGTAATGACAGCGAAAAATGGGACTCCAGCAAGAGCCATTTTGGCCTGATTGGATCAAGTCAACAAACTACATTGGTGGGGTTAAATAAACAGCAGGTCTGCAGTGTTTGCCTCTGGATTCATCCAAACCAAGAGGAAGGAAACAGCACTTGGTGTCATCTGACTTATGGCAAGCCAATAGCAAAGTTGCTGCACAAACTGCTTTCTTGAGAGCTCGTTACTGCTTGTGGCTGAAGAAGAAGACGCAAGCCATTTATAATACAAACAAAAAAAGCTTCCTGAGCTCTCCTAACCCTAAAATGTACACTTGGAATTCAATACTGCTGAAATAAGCTCTCCACTCCGCAATTTGCTCTCAAGATTTGTATTTTGCAATGGATGTAATAACTACAAAAACCTTCCTTGAGCCCTTTAAATCCCTTCTCTCTCTCTCTCTCTCTCTCTCTCTCTCTCTCTATATATATATATATATATATATATATATATATATATATATATATGGCAAAATGGTCCTCATGTGGCAAAACATTTAGATATTCATATATTCAAATTCTACACTTAATCCCCTTTAAAATGATATGTAATACATTGACGTACCTTAAAAATTGACAACAATTTTAATATTGGAAGGATGAAATCCCTAGTTTTGAGAACAACAGGTTTAGCTAGCGGCATTAGCTAGCTGCTAGGTTAAAAACACTCCCTAGTTACGATGCATACTGCCTAATGATTGCTTATTTTCATGCACTTCTATTACAATTTTAACTGTTGTGCTGCTGGGAAATGAAACTAGAGACCTCAAGGAGGCTATTTGTGGAGAAATCTCAAAATTGACAAATTATGTCCAAATTGTCTAAAATATCTCAACATTAATCCTAGCGACATGTGGACCCTTTTGCCCACATATATTTATATGGAAAGTTTCAAAATGACTTTGTGTTCCCTGGAAAGTTTCTAGAAATATCCTGCACCCCTTTGCAACTCTAATCTTGAGCAGCTTAGAAGGTATCTTGCGACGTGCTCACGCTGCCTGTCTTCTCACCTCGACATCCCAAACAAGGGGCCCTTTTCACAAAGACAAATTCTTGATCAAGTGGTTTCCATGGAAACAAGCAAAAGCGTCATGCCAAACGTATTATCAGAGCTTGCAAAGCAGACAAATGCTCCCATTTGAACATAATCAAGGAAGGCCCCTCGCAGAGGCATGGCCTTTAAGTGCCACCACGCTTTGTTGCTACATTGCATGGCATTTAAATCCAAATGTGAGCAGCGATTCAACAAGGGCGCTCACACACACACCTACACACACTTACACAGATGCAGGCAGAACCATAGGATGATCAAGCAGTGCAGTTTCCCGCTTGCCGTCTCCCAGGCCTGCTGTGCTTTGACCTTTCCTGCGAAGGAAAGTCATGCAGCATGTGGCTATGAGTTCTGCTGTGCTCATTTACAGTAGTTAGTATAAACATTCACAAACACGCATGCTCTATATGCTATTTTTTTAAGCTGTCCACCTCCAATCAGATCACAAAGCAGTCATGTAGCACACCTTCATTCATATTAGCAATGTCGTACACAAACGCATAATTTTCACATTCTGCCACTTTTGTTTAACTCAGGACCACGTCCCTGAGCACGGAGAGCACTCGCGTGTTCCAGTTTAAGGACAAAAAACAAATGAGGTTCGGCGTCATGGTTGGAGCTGGCAGCCATTCTTTGCCGCCCACGGGAAAGAAAACGCCCTTCTTCTATGATCAACTATCACCAGCACCACAGAGCGCACTGCCTTCAGCCATGATCACATGCACCAGCATAGCAGAGAGACAGACCAACAGTCAGTGGTCATCTTCTTGAACGACAATTTCACCATTTCCCTTGCCAGCTACTGCAAGGCCATGTTCAAACAAGAAAAAGTTATTTCACTCTGGGATTGTTTTCAATTTTGCCTCTCATTTTCTGTCAGGGTTTTAAGATTTGCATTCGAGATTGATGGGAAGTCAAATATATCCGAGCAACAAAAACACATGGCTGAGAACCGCCATAAACTACGTAAAAGGATTAGGGCCAGTGAAGAGAGAAAAAAAAAAGGTTGGCAGGATTCTGACTTTACTCTCAGAATTCTGACTTTGAGAATTCTAACTTTAAAGTGAGAGTTCTCACTTTATTTCACAGAATTCTCACTTGAAAGTGAGAAAGTGGCTACGAGTTCCGCTGTGCTCATTTACAGTAGTTAGTATGAACATCCACAAACACACAATGCTCTCTATGCTATCACTTTAAAGTCAGAATTCTTACTTTATTCTCAGAATTACTTTAATCTCAGAATTCTGACTTTAAAGTAAGAATGAATAGTCAGAAATCTGACTTTGTTAGTGTGACTATTATTCTCACTTTAAAGTGAGAATTCTGTGATCAAAGTCAGAATTTGGAGAATAAAGTCAGAATTCTCACTTTGAATTCTCAATTTAAAGTCAGGATCCTCACTTTGAATTCTCAATTTAAAGTCAGGATTCTGAGAATAAAGTCAGAATTGTGTGATTAAAGTCAGAATTGTGTGATTAAAGTCAGAATTCTCACTTTAAAGTCAGACATCTGAACATAAAGTGAGAATCCTGCCAAACTTGTTTTTCTCTCTTCACTGGCCCTAATCCTCTTCCGTAGTTTATGGCGGTTCTCAGCCATGTGTTTTTTCCGTAATAAACTATTCAGATTTGCTTTGTTTGTTTTTTAAGACATAATCTGGCATTTGTCATCTACTTCTATGCAGAACTACAACAAACACTAGCTTCAGGGTTTCATGGTCCAAATCCATCTACACAAGAATGATTTAGTAGCTAAGGGTATCTTTTGCTGAAAAAGATCCTCATACAGGCAACGGAGCTGCAAAAAGAGCAAGACTGGCCACTACTTTGCATGCCGTGCCAGTTGCTTACATACAAAAGACAATACTCTCTTAGGTTCAGGTTTTCAGTTATGCTGAAGAAGTGTTGTCAATTTATTATCTTCAGTTAAGTAAAGTTTTGGTTTCCAAAGCGTTAGCTGTAGTATAATTGCGTAACCAGAACAGCATTTTAGGTCAAAGTAGATCCTCCAATGTGTGTCTGTGGACACTAGCAATATTGTGTCAGGTACTTTTACTGCATTTTGTTGGAATGCCGATTTAGTAGCCGTAGGATTTACCGAAGATGTGTTTGAGCATGGCTTTAGTAGTATCGAGCTGTTGCCTCACGACAAGATATTTGTTTGTGTATTTGTCACTACTTAAATGGCAAAAGGAAACGGACACGTTTTGCCAACCACTGACCACTGAACTTTCCCTGCGTCTGTCACTTTGCGTACTCGTTATGTTATACCTCATGTTTACGATAAATTAAACTGTGAACTCTTAAAAGTACACGTTAAAGCCTCAACTCATGCGCCTGCTTCAAAACTGCTTTTACTTACCCAGGGAAAACATGTGTTAGTCAACATCCTCTCTGTCCTCGGCACATTTGTCCGTCCCACAAATCAAATCCTCATCAATTGTAATGGCGAGCCTCCTCTTCGTCTTTTTCTAATCGATGTAAGCCCATCCCTCCACTCCAACATCCTCAACAACGCCAGCCCTAAATCATTTGCTAGCGAAAGATGACAATCCTCTATAGGAATATGTCCACATGTGGAATGTAAAATAATTGCAATTGTACCATTCATGACACGGTGGAAAGTCGCACACTCATGCTGTTGCTGAATTTGATGTTGACCATTGTGCACCAATGTCCTACTTATTATTCTTGGGTGTGTGAGTCCACAAAGTGCGAAAGAGCCTGGATTGAGCAGTAGATTTTTTTTTTTATGACTTGTATATTTGTGAAGTGAGGACTAAAAACCCTGAGCAATGTATTGTAATTGTTTTTTTTTCTTTTCTTCTACTTTGACTTCAATCTGATGATGGTGTCAAGAGAATGTGGGTCTATTTGTGTTCATTGTTGGTGCGACTAGTAATCGAAACATTTAATTAAGTGTTCAGTTTACCTTTGTTAACAGAAACAGCTCATTATTGATCCAGGATTCTTTAGCAATGGAGAACCCATAGACAACTTAGTAAATTACAAAGTGTTCCTTCATATATATATATATATATATATATATATATATATATATATATATATATATATATATATATATATATATATATATATATATATATATATATATATATATATATATATATATATATATATATATATATATATATATATATATACACACACACACACAACAAAGGAGTATTAGGGCCACACTAATAAATAAGATGATTTTTTGAAGAAAGTCATTACATTGTATGATAATATAAATAGTTTTTGTAATGTTGCGAGGAAGAAAGGTTCATTTTCAGAGAATAGCATTCTAATATGATAAAAATCAAAAATATACAAAACTGAAGTGGTAATATTACAAGCAAGTGTATATATGCGCTACAGTGAGGGATCTAGTCGTTATGCTGCATTCGAGGATGTTCGGAAGTCGGACATATCCGAGTTGTTTTTTCCCCAGTTCCGACCTGACAGCGTTCAAGGTGAAAGTAAACAACCAAGATGGCGGATAGTGATAAATAGTTTTTTTCTTTTGGTTCTCAAAACTCATTTTGACCTCCAGCAAACTTGCCATCTCGCAATTTTGCCTCATTTATTGTTTTTATCTTATTTTATAAGCATTTCATACAGTTCAGTAATTTACCTTATAATTTCATTCAGGGAGATAGCGGCATACTGTCACATATGTTGTGTTACATGGAGTTATGTTGAAGATGTATCGGTGAAGACAGCTACAGTTTGTAGTTTTATAGAGTAAATTGCGTTTTACCATTCACGGTCTGTGTTTCCAAATGGGTCGCCATTCTGGAGTGACGTCACATTGTAG
>NC_141239.1:52433118-52565618 GCF_054856555.1 Leptonotus elevatus | reverse complement strand
TAATACTACTTGTCCACATTGGGATGAACCTATCCCAGCTGACGTCAACAAGAGTGGTCTACACACTGGACTAGGCATGGTCCGATTACCAGTTTGACGGTTTACCATAGTTTTGAAAAGTCACGTTTTCAATAACCACTCACACTCTCCTTCACCGGTAATGTGCTCTTCTTGTTTGAGGGAACTTCTAAACAGGGCACAAAATGATTGGCTGCTTGCATCGATCGCTAAATGAGACATGGATGCCTTTTTGCTATGACAATTAATGTGCATTGTCCTGAAAAAACAACAACATGGTGCCAGCAGGTCCCAAGTAGTCCCAAGGACAACATGAGTAGCCAACAGGTTCGCAAAATAGCTCACCAATGATGGGGTACTGTGACTTACTAAGAATTAAAGCAGAAGAATTTGAATATTTATTTATTTTATCTAAACATGGTGAACTTTTTAAACCCCTTCAGATCCATAGATGATGGCAGTGGACATGACATATTCGCGTGTCTAAACCAATAAAAGGCATTTGGAGATGGTGTCAACACTAACCAATCACAATTGCAAGTTGTGATTTTAAAAATGTTACAGCCATATTGTCCTGGCACCCACTATAACAAATAAAAACAAAATGTCCATGTTGTTCTTATGTGGGGAAAAAGTCAAAATCAGCAACAACAAAAATATTTTGCTCAGCAGAAAAAAAATTGGGTCTGAAGGGGGTTGTGCCAAAAAGTCTCTTAAAAAAAAAATCTAATAGATTGTGTTCAATGTAAAAAATTGCTCTTTTTATTTACGCAAATAGGACAATTTAGAGCTGTAATTTTAAGACTCTGATACCGTGATATTCTTGCTCATGGTTGTCATACCTTGACAATCAAATATTGGCCCATGCCTACCCTGGACTGCTCGCAAGTCAATTGCATCGTGCACTTAGGCCAACAAACACTTTTACTCACATTCACATCTACCGACCATGTTTGAGATGTTAACCAACACACCTGAATCAAATGATCAGGACCGTTATCAGGTTTCTGCAGAGCTTGCTGCTGAGCTGACCCTTTGAAGGTGTGTTGAAGGAGGGAAATCACACACAAAAAATGGCCCTCGAGGACAAGAGTTTGACACCGATCATTTAGAGTCTTCAATTAAAGGGGGAGTTGGCTGTGTTCAAACTGCTTGCAAGATTTGAATGTAGCCTCAAAGCTCCTGAAGCCCAAGGTAAGAGGTCAGCGCGAGACCGCGATTGAACAGCAAATGACACCCATGCGGACACGTGCGATTACGGTGGAAGGCTTATAGGGAGAGATTTGTCTCAAAGTTATTCACACAAATATATTCATGATTTTCATGTGTTTTTGAGATCCACAAATATATCAGTGATTTTCACGTTTGTTAATGTTGTGTATGTATTTATCATGGCTTACCAATTGCGAGTTGTCGAATGTGCATTTGTGGATCGGCGGGCATGAGCATTTATTTTTTAGACAAACATCACGCTGTTTCAAGATATGCACACACACAGGTCTTCGATATTCATGTCTAAAGGCCAGTCCTTCCTCTATCCACAAGGAGGTAGTGTTGCTGTCTACATTGAACGGGAAAGAGCCGTCTCCCGGTTCTCGTTTAAAATTGGAAATTGAAAAACAGTAAACGAGCCTTAATCTGATGCTCTATTATGTTTTTATTTAACACAAGTTGGGAAACAAAATACAACCCCAATATGTTTTATGGATATTGTGATATCGCGATATTAAAACTGCCACAATATATCGTCGTCATCATGTCACAATATTAAAAGCAGCACATCTGTTAAAAAAGTTGATTTCCATTTGTGCAGTTCTAGCACCCTCTGGGGGCAAGTTTCTTTGATTAAATTTTAACAAGGCATGTTTTGGCCCTTCTATATTTAAAATCCACATTAATGGTCAGATGAAGGGCAACGTAATATGCTTGTAAACAGAGTTAATATGTGTAGGTACTCAATGTGTGCTTGCATTGGCAAGTGCGTGCCTCAATATATATATGGGTAACTCTTATGATTGGGTATAAGACACAAGCTCAGGCGTGATCACCCAGTAGCTGGCCACCTGATTTCAAGTTGGACACTGACCTTCCAAAATTGAAGGAAGTAGAGAACATAGTACGACACGTGCGATCAGCATCAGCCTCTGGTCCAAATGGAGTACTATATAAGCTCTACAAGAACGCACCAGATATTCTACGCTACCTTTGGAGGCTCATGAGGGTAGTGTGGCAGAAGGGAATAATACCTAAGGTGTAGCGAAGGACTGGAGGTGTATTAATTCCTAAAGAAAAGGATGCAACAGACATTAGTCAATTCCAGCCAATCTGTCCTCTCAATGTTGAGGGCAAAATCTTTTTCAGCATAATAGCACACAGGCAATCCACCTACCTGGAGAAGAATAAGTATATCAATACATCTGTACAGAAGGCCGACATTCCTGGGTTTTGTGGCTGCTTAGAGCATACCAGTATGATTTGGCATCAGATCCAAGCAGCAAAGAAGGACAAAAGAGACCTCAATGTCACTTTCCTTGACTTGGCTAATGCTTTTGGATCAGTTCCCCATAACCTCCTCTGGGAATCCTTCAATTTCTTCCATGTTCCATTATCTGTCACTACACTAATAAAAGCCTACTTTGAAGACCTGCGATTATGTTTCACAACAGCTGACTACACAACATCATGGCAGCGTGTAGAAGTAGGCATTATGGCAGGCTATACAATCTCACCCCTGGCCTTCACAATAGCCATGGAGGTCATCATCAGGGCCTCAAAATGGGTGGTAAGCGGTGAGCGAGTCAAGAACGGGATCCACCTTCCACCTAACAGAGCATACATGGACGACATAACCATTCTGACTACTACTGCAGCATGCACTAGACGATTACTTGCAAAACTGCAGGAGAACAAGTCACGAAGCATCTCAATCGTCAAGGGAGAACTTAAGAACGTGAAGTTCTGCATTGGTGATGACCCTATACCCACAGTGTCTGAGCAACCTGTTAAAAGCCTAGGCAGGTGGTACAATGCAAGCCTCAGGGACAAGGACCAAATACAACAACTAAGGACAACGGTGGAGAAGATGGAACAAAACATGACCTCATACATTAAGAAATGGCTTGGGGTCCCACGCTGTCTGACTAACATCAGCCTTTACGGCAAAGAGGTCCTTGAACTGCCTATAACAAGCCTAGCTGAAGAGTACAAGTGCTCTAAAGTAAGACTCCAGATGACTTTGAAGGATTCTAGAGACCAGACTATCAGTAATGTTGCACCACCCCTGGTAACTGGACGAAAATGGTCACCATTTAATGCGGTGCTGCAAGCTACATCAGCCCTGAGGCACAACGACATTGTGGGGCTTGTCCACCAGGGAAGCCTTGGCCTTGCTTTAAGTAAACCAACTTGGCGTAAGGCCTCAACATCAGAGAGGGGAAAAAATGGTGGTGGAAGAGGTGCGCCGTCAAGAGGAGGTGGAAAGAAGCACCAAGGCTGTCTCGCTTGCCAAACAAGAACATTGGATGAGGTGGGAGGGCCTGGAAGGAAGAAAACTCAGCTGGAGAGAGCTTCATATTTAGAGCAACTTATGATGTGCTCCCATCTCCCAAAAAAACTCCACCAATGGTATGGAGAGGACCCAACCTGCGCCCTCTGCTCAACTCCAGCAACTCTGCAACACATCCTGATCGGTTGTAAGACCAGCCTCACACAAGGCCGCTACACCTGGAGGTACAACCAGGTCCTCAAGAGTCTGGCAGCAGCCATTGAGAGCAAGAGAAATACCATCAACTCCCTGCCCCTGAGAAAGACTAATTCCATCATAGCACCAACATTCATCCGAGAAGGTCAGAAAAAGCCCAACCATCCCTCTGCCAAACTAGAAGCTGGACATCTAGCCATGGCCAGAGATTGGAAGCTACTTGTCGATATTGGCCAACAGCTAATCTTACCACCCAAAATTGTAGCTACCACTTTATGGCCAGACATGGTACTCTGGTCATCTTCACTGAAGACTGTGTTCATCATGGAGCTCACTGTCCCATGGGAGAATGCAACGCAGGAGGCCTATGAGCGCAAGAAACTGCGCTACACAGACCTGGCAGCAGACGCTCAGCAGAAAAGGTGGAATACAAAAGTCTATCCGGCTGAAGTGGAATGCAGAGGGTTTGTGGCTTCTTCCACCATTAGCCTGTTGAAGCTCCTTGGGATTCATGGACAGGCTCTGCGGTAAACAATAAGATCAGTCTCTGAAGCAGCCGAGAGAAGCAGCAGGTGGATATGGGCAAAGGGGAAAAATCCTGACTGGGCTCAAAAGAGTGGCGGTACTGCCCGCTCGCTAAAACCCACCACCTTTTAAAATTGGGTAACTCTTATGACTGGGTATAAGACACAAGCTCAGGCGTGATCACCCCGTAGCTGGCCACCTTTGATGAGGGTGTCTAGTGTTGAAAGGCCGAAACACCCACTGATTCAAAGGAACACTACTGATGATGTGTCCCCCCCCTCAAAAAAAGGGCGAAGGAATGGTATTGCTCTCCTCTCCATGTAAAAATACAGCTCCCATACTTCAAAGCGTACCTCATGTGAACACCATCTATTGGCACAATGGATACTTTACATCATATCCTGTGTTTAATGATTCTTATATTTATATATTTTGCATATATAATATATTTTTATATTTTTTTCATTGCTGTAATGTACAAAAGCACAATATTGTGTGTGTTTTTTAGTATGAGGTAATTTTTTACAATATTGTAACCTATTTTTTGTATCACCAACATCCCCACAATATTGTGATATACCAAGTAAGTTTCCCTCAAGCTTACGCTGCCTTGACAGGAAGACGTTTTTCTACTGTTAAATGTACTTTTCCTACGCCTCTAAAGCAGCAGCGGTCAAAGAGGGAACAATAGAAGGAAAGTGTCTTGAATTGTCTTCCGGGTTAAGGCAAAACCAGTACACAACACATAATGGGCGGTCAGATAAAGGCTTGTTTTCCATTTTTCCAATTATAATTTTAAAAAAGAAATAGAGACGGATCGTCCCGCCCAATTGAGACAGCAACACTGCCTCCTTGTGGATGGAGGAACGGGTCTTTAAACGCTTGAATATCTAGGACCTGTTTGTGGGTGTGTGACTATCTTGAAACAGCGTGATGTTTAACAAAAAAAAATTACATTTTGGCTGATCCACAAAAGCACATTCGACAACTCACAAATGGTAAGTCGTGATAAATTCATACACAACATTAACAAACATGTGAAAATCACAGATATGTTTGTGGATCTCAATACATGTGAAAATCATTAATATATTTGTGTGAATTATTTTGAAGAAAGAAAAATCATACACATCATTAAAAGGTAATGTCCGACGTTTTTCTGTTGTTTGTAAACGCAACATTCAAAACTGGCAGTCAGCCGAGGACAGCAGCCAACCAGCAACGAGCATGAAAGCAGTCCACCAATCAGGAGCTGGGATTCGCACAGCCAAATTTGCATATACAGACAAGACACAGGAATCAAACTCCTAACACGTCCGCGGAACCAGTTAACAAATCAGGAGCGATTTCCACATAATAAAGAATAATTGAGAAGCACTGATATACTGTATAGCCAACTTTACATCATCCGCCCATGGTCTGCTTGCTGTCCCTTTTACTTTTTCTTCATTGGTTTCTTCTTCCACCATGCCAATGACTGCCTACTGCGCGGATTTTAAAGAGAATGAGAGGAGCTGCTTTGACTGGCGGTGAATCAAGTCAGCTAAGTCGACGCCCAGAAAATGGCTGTTTTTAACTGCCACGCAGCTCACCACACTACACTTCGCTGGGCACAAAAATACAGCTCTATACTGTAAATCATACGAGGCGCGTTTATTTATTCATGAATATTATTTCCCAATCAAATGACTCATTGCTATTTTTAAAAGGATGAAAATAACAATTGGACTTGGAAGGCCTCTCTTACTCAGAATATTTGGATGACCTGTCATAGAGAGGAAGGGACCTCTTCTTGGTGCTCACATGGCTCTCCTGTACCTCTTGAATCATGATTCCACCGGCACTGTTTACAACATTTGAGCCACGAACGTTTGTAGTGATTCTGTTAAGATTGTCCTACTCACTATGAAAAACAGAGTTTCCCTCGTCAGTAATGATTTGAGGGGTCAGATGGTTGGAAATCTCATCAAAAGCCTTGGCCATAGCCGTCTCAAGTTCCATACTGAAATGATATGTCTCTGAGTGTCCAAGTCGAGAAAAGATTGTTGTGAGCTGAAAAGATACAACATTGTAAGAAAATTGTGATTAAATTTTTTTTAGACCTTATCAGCAATAAATTAGCTCATTACTCACCTGTTTGCTTTGATACAGGTGTCGAAGTGTGGCACATAAGAGAATGTCCTTTGGGAGTTTCCACTGTCTGTTGGTTGCTGCTCGACACACATTTTGTGCAATAGAATAGACCAGTCTCTGTTTTTTTCTCACACTTGTCTCCATCTAGTGTCCCAGTCACCACTGATCTCAGAAATTGTACAAGATGCCCTGGGATAAACTCATCCATATTGACAGCATCCAGTTCCTGTGCCGTTGAGGGCCATGGTAGCTGCTTTGAATCTTTATTTTTTATTATTATTATTATTATTTTTGGGGGGAGAGCTCAGTATTGTTCATTCAGTAATTTTACAGATTCGACATGTCATCATCATTGCTATTATTATATTATTATTTTGTATGTGTGTGAGTATGTGCATGTGTGTGTGCATGTGTGCGTGCGTGTGAGTGTGTACTCATTAGTTCACCTAAAACCAATTAAAAATCCCATACCGTTCACCTAAACCGAATACTTCAGAATCCAGCTAGAGTCGTGAGGTTGTCAGGAGACCCGAGGAAGGATCAAAGAAAAGAAAGGAAAGTGAAATCCAGCACCGACCAGACATTACCTACTACCCACCGGGTTACCAACCAGAGTCTTTCACCAACCAAGGAGAGACTGAGGAAAGGAAGGAAGGATAGATGAAGCAGAGTGAGATCCACAGACATCCGCCTCCACCAATTCAACAACCAGAGGAAGAAGCAGATTGTGTTTGTATTTTGATAGATGCTGGTGTGGGGGATCTGGCATGCATGAAAACCTCCACCAAAGAGGGGAGCCGTCAACCCCGGCCAGGACAGAGCAAGCACAACCCCCCCAGGCCACGGCAGCGCCAAGGGACAACCCAACGGCCGGAGAGCAAACCCAGGAGCGCCCCACCCCCACACGGCCCGCGCCCCCAACCCAACGCAGCAGGACGGGGCACGGCAGGCCCCCCATGTACCCCACCGGCCCACAGGGAGTTGTAGGACGAAGACGGTGTCACCCCCCCCCCCACCCCAAGTGTGTTAGGTGCCCTATGTGTCTATTAACAAAGTGTATTGTGCAAAACTAGTGCAGTGAGTTAAGAGGCGCGACGAGCGGGGCCCTTCCCAACCGGGCGGGGGCAAGAGGCGCACCCAACCGGAATAGGTGCACCAAACCGCCACCCACCCCACCGGGACGATTGGGCTCGCCCCCCGGATACTGGGGCCCACCCGGGGTGCCAGGAGGCCCACCGGAGCGGGGCAGGCATAACACCCCCCTCCCCCCCACACACACACCCGGGCCATGGATGGAGCCCCCGGCCCAGGGGAGGGTGAGGAAGGCGGACAGGGGAGGGGGAAGAGACGGGGGAAGGAGACGACAAGAAGGGCAAGGGGCGGCGGCAAGACCGCAGAGAGAGGAGGAGGAAAGGTGACAAGGGAGAAGGGACAGATTCCGATGGACCGCGCCGAGGCGGTGCCGCCCTGGACACCAGGGAGAGCACCGCACCGTAGCACCCCCCAAGAGACCCAGGGAACGGCCAAGACGCAGCCGCCACCTCTAAAAGGTCTTTACAGCAACGACTTGACTCTGACAGAGTCAGACTAGATACTGCCCACTATGATATTGCACTTTGCCCGATTTGCCAAAATTGTATGTGGGAGATATCAACAGGGGTGATAAACTTATGACAATTAATTAAATAAAATAATTACCTTCCTAACAAATTCTCTGCCACTTCGAGTAGCTTACTCAACAAGCGTGTAATGCTGCTAAGCCAGTGCACAATAGTCTCAATTCCATCCATCCATTTTCTTTACCACTTGTCCTCACAAGGGTCGGGGGGCGCTGGAGCTTATCCCAGCTGGCTTCGGGCAGTCGGCGGGGTACACCCTGAACTGGTTGCCAGCCAATCGCAGGGCACAGTCTCAATTCACTTGTGCAAAATGTTTGGCGTCCTTGTGTCTGTGGGAGTGTGCGCACCTGCGCACCTGCGCACCTGCGACCTGCAGCAATCAACATAGGATCTGACAAGCGTCACTCCTTCCTCACTTTTAATGCCTTTCCCCAGGTCCCAGAACCCCTAAAAATTTCTCCCTGGTCCTAAAACCCACCTAAGACCGTATCCAAATCCAATGTTTATGGAATCTGATCACAAATATTCGTCATGCAGTACGGTGAACTGGCTGCTTCACAGTCTCATATCTCGGATACTGTAAGGTACCCATCGTTAAGTGTGGTAAAATGGCCATACTCAGAAAGAGTTGAGACATGTAAAATACATTTTAGGGATCGAATCTTCTTTGGAGGCTCTTCATCAGTGTTACGATGTTTCTTTTTTTTCCTTATTCTTCCCCATTGTACACTAGCTAGTCAGTAATACAGATTAAATTTCTGAAAGCCTGTGTTAGTAATTAAACAAAACTGTTGAAAAATTACTTATAGATGTAACTTAGTGATAGTTTAAAATACTTACTGAAATTGTTCCAAAAGACAGAGCAGTGGGAGACAGCCAACTGTAGATACCAACTGATGGCCACCAACTTCAAAGCTCCACCATTCCAAAACTGGTAGTTGATGCTAGTGATGCTAATAAGGTTTTAATATATCTTGATGATGGTGACAATAAAGGGTAGTTTAGGTCAACAAGTTAGTATTGATATGGAAAAAATAGTTGCCAAATAAGCCTTTTGAGTTTTTTTTTTTTTTATGGCATGAATTAAAAAACTGAAAAAATATGTTGTAAAATGTAATAAATAACCATTTCAATTAATCCCTTGTGTCATATTTATATGGGAATGTGTGTTCATTTGTCTCTGTAAGTTGTTTACTTAAAAAATTATGGCACTTTCTGTATTATATTCAGATTTTTTTAATTTGGGTTGGTGCTGTAAAGGGTTAAAAATTAAGCCTTTCAGACATTATTTCAGCTTGTTACCTGGCAGATTCTGAATATAGACACTTAAAGGATAAAAAAACAAAAACAAACAGGTGTCATAAAAAAAAAAGCCGGGCGGTGCGCATGGACCCCTGTTTTCATCTAGACTATATGACAGGGTGCCCAGAGAGGAACTGTGGTTTTGTATGTATAAGTCTGGAGTGGCAGAGAAGTATGTCCAAGTGGTACAGGACATGTATGAGGACTGTAAGACAGTGATGAGGTGTGCTGTAGGTGTGACAGAGGAGTTCAAAGTGGAAGTGGGACTACATCAGGGATCAGCTCTGAGCCCCTTCTTGTTTACTATGGTAATGGACAGGATGACAGACGAGGTTAGACAGGAATCTCCATGGACTATGATGTTTGCAGATGACATTGTGGTCTGTAGTGAGAGCAGGGAACAGGTGGAGGAGAAGCTAGAGGCGTGGATGTTTGCCCTGGAAAGAAGGGGAATTAATGTTAGCCTTAGCAAGACGGAGTATCTGTATGTGAATGGGAGGGAGCCAAGTTCTCTTTCAACATTGTTCTCCTTGAAAAGTTCCTAATAAAGTCATCCCGTCCATGTGGTATTACATCTCTGCCATGATAAGGGGATATTTCAGGCCAAGGGCTTTTGCGGCACAATGGGAAATACTGCCAGAGAAATCGAAATTGAGGACATAATTGCAAACCCCACTGGGTCCTTTTCTCTGCTTTCTACAGGTAGCCATGCTTGACCTGCACTGACACAAATTACAGAGAGGTCCTATTCACCTTATAAAATATTACTATGTACAGTACTAAATTATCAAAATAAATTTCTCACATTGAGTCTACCTAGTAAAAGTATTTTTAAAAAGTAGGTGATTAGAGTTTTGATAGTTTTTATCTATTTTTTCTTGCATTTTTATCTATTCAGTTTACTTCAATGGTGTGAATGAGCTGCATTTTCTAGTGAAATTATAATCCTTAATGATGTCAACAAGATACTGTATTCAGTCAGTTTGTTTCCCGCTTTAACAAAAGTATTAAAGACATTTATGCTTTTGTACAATATCAAAGAATTTGCTAGTGTCTTACGGTTTTGAAGGTTTTCCCGACACGGTCAACTGTTTTTTAGACACGTAACAGTGTGACTGCTCTGACAAAGGCTGAAGTGGCAGCTGAACCTGCCAGCAGGGTAAGACAATTTTCTATACACTGGTAAAATTGTTTTGTCATAAAAACAGAAACTTTAAGGCTACTTGTCATTCTGGCACTGTCATGTTTAATGACACAGATATTTACTTTTGAATGATGATCTAAGGATTTTGAGCAAAAGACTGTCTTTTGCAGTTAATCTAGGATGTTTGGCTACAAATTGTTTTGAGAAATGTACTTGCTGTTCTTGCAAATGATGGTTCTAAAAGGTCTCTATTGTATCCTTTGGTTAAAATTCAAAAAAAGGTACCAGCACATTTAGTAGCTAACATCAACGTCACACTCTGATTAATAAACCAAAACTCATTAACAATTACATATTAGTCAAAATCTCAAACAGCTGTCTCACTGACACATTTTAAGAAATAGGCAGAAAACAAAATGTTCTTTGATTCACTCTGAATGGGGGAGCAGGCACTCTAGGGAACCAACTATTTGTATACAAGCACTTTGAACATGTTTTGCTTGCACTGCATTGTGCTTTGCAACTATTTGGTCCTTGACCTATTCCGTCTTCAGCAACTTTGACACGAGCAGAATGGGAAAATAAATTGGAGGAGAGTACAGCAAGAGGAAGCAATCGTGCTACAATGTAATATAGAAAAAACAACACACACACACACACATGGAAATGGAAATCAAGACAAGGACATTTCAAAAATTACTTTTGGGAACACTGTCTGCACATTGCACACTGTGGCTGAAATAGGAAAAGTTGGATTAAAAAAAGATATCAGATGAACTTGACCCAGGAAGCCCAACCAGGAAATAGTAAGTGTTAAAGAGATAGAACACACACAGGTGAGTGCAGCCAAAGAAATATCACCAATTATGAATACTGGAAAAAATAAGGATCTCATCTTAATTTAACCACAAATTGACTTGCTCCCAATAACGCTTGAATTTGTCAATAGGTCCAAGGTTGAATGCAGACTATGGCCACATTATATGATTTTTGGACTGGTCTAGTCTAGGTCAGGAAAACAATCCTTCAAATGCTCCCCCGAACCACAATGGTCACCCAGAAATTTAGCTCAGGTGAATTGATTTGCCAGTATACTTGATCATGACGTTGGTTTGATTCCCAGGGTGGACGCTGCTGGTTACACACTAACTACATGCTCTAGTTAGCTCTTTTACTGCCACACGTTATCCAAAAACCAACCTCGACAGTGCCAGACGATTTCGAGCATTTTAACTCATCATTCAAGGCAAACAGAATATTGTGTACTTTGACTACATAAACATGGTGGGTACCAAATAAAAGATCGCTTTCCATTCTTTCATTAAAATTATATATATATATTGCCAGCCAATCGCAGGGCAATTATTATATTATATATTATATAATAGATGAATTTGCAATTGCACATATTGTAGGCATTCATTCACACACTATATACACTGATTTATAATATAAATCAAATCACCAAAAGTATATTCTCCAAAGCTGGAGAGGTCATAGGAACCGACTGAAACCAAACGGTGCAGAAATGTTTTTTTTGTGAAACACACAAATCCCCGTCCCAGTGTCACAAGCATTTTATTCAAATACCATCAGCAATTTTCTGTTGCACAAGCATTTCACTTTTATATTTAAAACTGACACAAGAGTGTCTTATTTCTTAATTACATTTTGCCCTTTTGCTGAATGTAAATGATATATATTTTTTGTCCAGCAGATGTCACCACACTGAGTTGTGTCAAATGCGTCGAAGCACTGAACCATTCCAACCCAATTGTGTCAGCGGTACAGAAAGCAGTGGTGAAGCAGTGTCATGACTCATCACACTGATTCGTGGCAAATGCTTCATGACACTGAACCATTTCGACACATTGCTTCATATTGATTCACTGCTTCAGAAAGCTTCGGTTTCTCCATCACTATATATATATATTTTTTTTTTTAAATTCTTAACAAGGGTCGCGGGGACGCTGGAGCCTATGCTAGCTGGCTTCGGGCACCCTAAACTGGTTTGCAACCAATCGCAGTATATATATATATATATATATATATATATATATATATATATATATATATATATATATATATATATATATATATATATATATATATATTATATGTGTGTGTGTGGGGGGGGGGGTGTTCTTGGCAGTCTTGGCTCAACAAAGGTTAGGAAATATGATCTTAAGGTACTGCCAGGGTTATACATTTGGATGAAATCCAAGGATTAAATTAATCCATAAAATGAAATGAAAAGGATAGAATCATTCGTCATAAAATGTGTGCTAGGTTTAAGTACAACTACGTTCTCATTCACCATCATCCTCACTTGATAAGCACAGGCACATGAAAACACATGCCTGCCCATCCCCCATGGATCCATTCATGCAGACTATTACGTAAGCATGTTAACCGGCTCTCCTCACAGACATGTCCTTGTATCAACTCCATGCGTCACAGGACACAAAGAGAGCCATAATAAGAAGGGCAGAGCGTGTGTAATCAGAAAACAAAAGATGGCGACAGTAAACAGAGTGAAACGGAAAGAAAACATTAAAGAGGGAGAAAAGCCCAATCACAGAGCTCCAAATCGCAACCTGTGGAATGTACACATACACACCCTCATTTGCAGCCCTGTAGGGATTTCATTTCCTGGAGCTTTAAGAACCTGTGCTACCTGCCTTCCCTAGTTAACTTTAAAAACAACACCCTGAAATTGTGTGTGCGTGCGTGTGTGTGTGAATGTATGCCAAATTGCCACAGCACAGGCACAAATGGCACTGGGGACAGGGGGGTGGCGTGAGCCCCTCAGTTTTTTAACCCTAGCCCTCCACTTTCGACGGGTTTTTGCTTGGCGGTGTGCGCCTGCGAGCACACGTTTTGCTGCCTTCATCATACACAGCGCGGCTTTTCCCCGCTGTGGTCGATATTCTCCCAGGCTATAGGGGGCAGTAGGCGGGGAACACCATGGTAGAAGTCACAGAAATCATCTGGGATTCGCTCTGGCATATGAACAACACTTCACCCCATTAGAAGTAGAAAAACATTTTTATTCATTTTTTTATTTTTTATTTATTAATTAATTTTTCAAGAAACAACTTTGGCAATTTAGGGTGAATGGATGGTCTACATACACTTAACAAAAATAATTTAAAACAAAGAATCGGGAAGTAGAAAACACTGTTACTTACGACAGCGTTTACTCGTCCACCATGTCTTTTTGCACGGGGCAGCCCCCGGTTGCGGGTACCCCTCTTGGAGCTCTAACAGTGGCCGGCGAGAGTGGGGAAAAAGGCGTCTGCCTGACAGGAATTAGACCTTCCCGCCGCTTCATAATGCACAGCAGAACTTGGAACGTTATGAGCTCCAGATTCAAAGGGAGGCAGGCATCCACCAGGAACAGAGCACCTATTGGGGTTTGCCGGAGCGAATCCCAGATGATTTCTGTGACTTCTACCATGGCTATTCTTCCATGGGTAAGTACGTTTTTTGTTTAAATAGTGTTATTTCGTCATGTTTAATTTATTCTGAGCTTGGTTTTTTTCTCTTAAATGTCCGACTCATGTCATGCTATATGTAGTTAGCTAGCTTCCCTCCCAAAAAAATTAGTTTGCAAATGGTTTTATTTTGAAATATACCGGATCTTCCTTGATGGCGACACTCAACTTCCTGTCCGGCTCGTGTAATTTCTTCAGCTTCATGAAAATAAAAATAGAACGTTGCATCCCTTCCGTACCGCACTTGCACCGCACTGCAGCTGGTGTGAATTGAGACGCAGACTCGAATGCTTTCTATTCCTTGCGGCGGCCGTACGGAAAAACGCACCGCGTCCGTTTCGCAGTCAGTGTAAATTGGGCGTTACAAGCCAAGCGTATGCTACTGCCCATCATGTAAACATTATAGTTCATGTCAAGGCTGGGAAGTGCTAAGAGTACGCAACTCTGGCTGCAGTAGTTATTAGAGGTCTAAATTCCTATTTCCAATTGAACACACAATGAGTCTTCACTGTAAAAAAAACAAAAAAATGTGTTGTTTGCGCAATTTGAAAGATAGAAGGATCAATATTCAGTCAGTGTTTGTAACTTTTCTCTCCTTGGATAGATAAGGCTTAACATGTATGATAGCTGAATTGAAATACCGCCTCCCAGTCCAGAGGACGTGAGATCGAGTCCAGGCTTCCGGGTGGAGTTAGCATGTTCTCCCCGTGCTTGCGTGGGTTTTCTCCGGGTACTCCGGTTTCCTCCCACATTCCAAAGACATGCATGGCAGGTTAATTGAACACTCTAAATTGTCCATAGGTGTGATTGTGAGTTGGATGGTTGTTTGTCTCTGTGTGCCCTGCGATTAGCTGGCAAGCAGTTCAGGGTGTACCCCGCCTACTGCCCGAAGCCAGCTGGGATAGGCTCCAGCACCCCCGTGACCCTTGTGAGGACAAGCGGTTAAGAAAATGGATGGATGGGATATATATATATATATATATATATATATATATAATGTTTTTGTTAATTCCATCTGCGCCACTGCATACACTATAGAACAGGAACATATTTTAAGACCCACTAGGCCTTTGTCAGACTGACATAAAATAAAACCCCACAGAGATAAATATTTACATAACGGCAAATGGTAAATAGCAAACAGTGGCTTGGGATGGACATGAGACACATCCGATCATTTTTTAGGCTTCTCTCCAGCAGGGTGGATATAATAAATGAAATGGATTTAATACATATACAAACAAACACAACAGAGTAATCCTGGGATATAATCCCTGTACTGGGTTGTGAGCACTATGGGAGATTAAACAACATGCAACAACACTCAGGCCAAATCTGTCCTCTAGTGGAAACCTCAGAACTTTGAATTCCTCCTCATCATTTGATCAGTAGTAGTGGTCAGCAAGTTCACCTCACAGTCAAGAGGTCCTGGGTTTAAATATTGGCTTATCCCCTTCTGTGTGGAGTTTGCATGAGTTTTATTAAGGTATGGATGCTAACTATAATGCTCACTATATGCAGTGAAGGCAAGATCTTCCGCTTTCCATCGATCACAGTGGCAAAATGTAAGACTATTAATACAGAAAAAGGTTCACAATGCTAATGGAACATGTTCTATTTTGCTACTTGTATACTTATGTCATTAGTACAAAGAAAAACAAGTTCTTGGAAAATATATATATATTATCAGTCAGACTGCTTAAAATGCTCTAAAATGTATTGTATTCATAACAACTGAGTCTGTCCAAAGCATCTGAAGAATTTTATTATTTTTTTAATTTCTGGACTAAAGTCTTAGAAAAACTTTCCGCTATCTTGGACTGTAGGATACGTTTATCTCCAAACTTGTGTTTGCTAGGTGACCTAACAACAACTGACTTACCACGTAAACAATTTCAATCTACACTTGCAGCCCTTACTATCGCAAAAAAAACCAATTCTTGTTAACTGGAAAAATAAACAAACTTTGAAAATCGCCCAATGGTTTAACCTTCTCATAAATTACATTTTAATGGAAAAAATATCTGCCTCGAATAAAAACCAAATATAAAAATTTATACAAACATGCTTACTTAATTCTGCCTGTTAGCGAGAGCCACCACATTGCGATAACTTATATTGCTGTTTCTGTATTTGGCAATTTGTAACTAATGGTTGTGTTTTTATAGTCAGGAACTCAGTTTTCCTGCCAGCAGGATCGAGCAGACTACATCAAATGACACCTTACAGTCACCAACTCCTCAAGTTCACTTCCAATGGGCACTAAGGGTTAATATTCTGAATCACTGCATGCCAGTGGGTTAACTCTATTGGTGCTGTCCCCCCTGGCTGGGCGTGGGCGGCTCTGCCCCTCTGTTGGTTGCTGGCTGGCGGCTGCGTCTTGGCCGTTCCCTGGGTCTCTTGGGGGGTGCTGCATTGTCCGGGGTCCGTCGCTCCGTGCCCGGCGACGCGGTTCGGGGCGGGTGGGCCAGGCGAGCGGGTGGGGGTTGTGCCTGCCCTGCTCCAATGAGCCTCCTAGCACCTCGGGCAGGCCCCAGAGGGGAGATCGTGGGAGTAGCAGGGGCTGTGGGCCGGTGGGGTGCCTGGTGGGCCTGCCGTTCTGCTGCATTGGGCTTGGGGCGCGGGTCGTGTTGGGGTGGGGGGCGCTCCCGGCTCCTGGGTTTGCACTTTGGCCGGTGGCCCCTGCTGGGCCCGGGGGTTGTGCCTTGGCGCTGCTGCGGCCTGGGGGGGAGAGAGAGAAAGAGAGAGAGAGAAAGAGAGCAAATATGATGACATGTCGAATCGGTAAGATTACCGAATGAACAATACTGAGCTCTCTAAGAAGAAGAAAAAAAAAACGTACCCAAAAAGTTGGGCCGAATGAATGGTTGGTTCCTTTGTGGATTATTAACTTAATTTGACCCAATTTTTGGATTCAATAAGTTGGGTATGTTCATCTTTAAACCAATTCAATTGGGTTATTCAAATAAGCGTCAAATGAATAACCCACAACACAACCCCAAAAATTATGTTGCTTTGTGGGTTAATCATTTAATTTCACTCAAATTTTTGGGTTAAATATTGCGAACAGGACTGTCTAGAAGTGACACACTTTCAGAAAATTATTGTTTACCGCATATTAGTTCGCCGTCACTCACTTGTGGATCATAAGGTTAGAGGAGACGCAAGTTACAGGACTGAGAACCCCCGCACCTGAGTCCACCCACCCAAGTAGATTTCAAATCTGTGGGAAACACTGCCGTGTGTGTGTGTGTGTGTATATAGGCTCTCGTCTCCCTGCTGTCTGAGTTGATTCATTGTTGCTTCCTCAAGTCATGCTGCTGCTTTTTTTCTTTTTTTGCCCCGTAGTAGAACTTGCTTGCTATTTTTGGACTTTTTTGTTTTGTTTCCCAGTCAGTTCCTTGTTTTAGGGATGGCAGAAATGGAACATTGAAACGATCAAATCATTTGAAACGATTGATTCACAAATAGAATCAATCTTTTGGAATGTTCGAAACATCTCCCCACAGCGACATCTGGTGGCCAAATGTAAAATATTACAATCAAACAGTAGATCAGTGTTGCCAGCTCCCCAGTAAGAAAACTAACTATTTATTGTAATGGACGCCATAAGAGAGAGAAATAATATCATGGGAGACAAAAACTGAATAACCCACACCCCGTCAAAATAAGTATAGAAGTACAAATGAGCTTTTTGTTGCTGATACTTTGTTTGTTTTTAATTTTGCCTCTCAACATGACCTAAATGTTTTTGCTAAAACCCCCAGTGCTATCACATTTAATCAAAAACTGCATTTCAAAGGCTTTTTTTTTTGCGACAGGGCATCAAGTTTTGACAGAAAGTATTAGAAAGGAAAAAGAATGACCTGCAAAAACATGACACCCGTAGAAGGAATTGAACCTGGGTTACCTGGATAACGGACCTTTTTCTCAGCCCATTGTGCGGGTGCGTTACCACTAAACCAACCGCCGCATTCAAAGCATTCAAGAGAATGTTGACATTTTATCACGTAGGGCGATGAATCAGCAGGGCAATTTTACATACGAAGTATACTTAGGTTGGCTTTATTTCAGATTTAGTTCAGATTCAAGACATTTTAATATAGTGCAATGGTCGGATTTTATTTAATTTTAGAAAAGACACTTGCTGAAACAATGTGACGTTTGGAGGCATAATGGAACGCAAAAGGCAACTGTCACGTGACATCCTGATTCTGAGACAGAGTTAGGAACGCGATTCGAATCACAAGTTCCGCCTGGGTTCCGGTACGTACCAAAACGCAGTTTAAATTTTGCCATCACTACATTGTTTGCTTCCTTGCTTTTGTTTTATTAAACATTTGTTTGGACTTCACCTCTGCCTGCTCGCTCTGCTTCCCTGCATCTGGGTCCACCTACCTCAACCACATGCCCGTAACGTAAGGTAACATAACGAGCAATAGTCAGAGGTGGGCGCATCAGTAAATTTTGCCAGTCTATCATTCGCCAACGGCCGGCCCACTGGTCATCCGTCATTATTTCAAGCTGAGCTAATCTTTTTAACCATGCTCCCATCATCGCTAAATTACAGGTCGTCATCACTATTTTAGGACCGTCAGATCTTCTTTTGTGGCGTCGAGCGTAGTACTTGCTAGGCAGTGGCGTAACATCATGCTAAGAGGCTCCAGTGCAATTTTTTATTTTGACTTGAGTCAGCTGTCTTGGAGACGTTCAGGTCTTGAATGGATGGGAGCTGACTGCCAATCACCCTCTCAGCAGCATACACAGTGCATTGAGTTCTGTGTGACCTGTGTGATAGGTGTGTAGAACTGCACCAACGACTTTGTGACTACAGGCATCTCAGCCACATGTCTGTAGTGCATGTGGTGATAAGAGCCTTGACTTCAACAGTCAATTGTTTATTTAAAATTCACCAAATGATCGCTTCGCCAGTTTATTTCTGAATACATGGACAGTAACAATCACCAGTGTTATTAGATCAAGTGGTTAAAGCGTAACTGTGAGAACAAACCTATGGAAGACCTCTGAGGTCACAGAAAAGTACACAATGGTTTACAAATAAGCACATGTTGTACAGCACATTGTTAGGACATTAGTGCACAATAGGACATTTGACCATGACGTCACTCGTACTTCCAGGTGGCAAAAGCCTTGGCATTCTCCGATGGCACCACTTGTAAACAAACCCCAGATTGTTATTTGACCAAGGCAGAGCAATTCAGAAAACAGGATAAATAGCTTGAATGAGGACTTTTGCCTTATTCTTCATAGACTGAATGTGTTAAGTGTCAATTGAAAAGTACATATTATGTGAGGAAAAGTGCTTGGAAGGTTTAACCCAAGGCTGACGCTAATTTATATTCCAAGGTCAAGGCAAATTTATTTAAATGTAGACATGGTTCCATTTCAAACACACTGTAAAAATTGACTGTCGAATTGACAAAAAATAACTGGCAAAACTCCTGCTGCTACGCTGGCGTTCTGTAGCGTACAGTCAGGAGTTTGTTGAAAACTCAGGGCTGTATCACCTGCCGGGTGGATGTTGCCAGTGAGATCGGTGGATGTTGCTGTTCTCTTTTCAGCCGCGTCCCGTATACAGAGTTTAGTGAGTGGCAAATGCGGCTTTGTGGTGAATGCTGTCGTTAGGTTGCGGAAGTATGGCGGAGTGGATGCCTTGCGTGCTCCACTTTTTTATGAACTCATCCGTAGGATCAGACTTCACAGAGTTCCACTGAACCATCACAAAAGGAATATTTTGTTTAAAATTTATGGAAAGATCCCAAAGCAAATGAGGGATAGCGTAGTTAAAAAAATCGTTGGACACCCTCACCGGGAAAATAAAAATATATCACACTGGTGAATTTGTTGAAGGAATTGAAGGACTTGGAGGAGGGGAAGAGTTTGAAGAAAATTATCAAGGAAAGCTGACAAGATTGCTTTCTTGGAGGAGAGGAGAGGAGAGGAGAGGAGAGGAGAGGAGAGGAGAGGAGAGGAGAGGAGAGGAGAGGAGAGGAGAGGAGAGGAGAGGATTTGGAACAATATGCACGCATGGATAATGTGGTTGTTAGTGGATTGAGAACTAAACACCACTCGTATCCACAAGTTGCAAGTGGATAGTTTAGGTGCTACATTGTTTCCATAGTAAGAAAATAGACATTACAAAGGAAAGTATTTCAGCCTGTCACTTAATTCCAAGTAGGGCTGGGTATTGCCAACAACCTCACGATACGATGCGTATCACGATACATATGTATCCCAATACATGGTCTTTAAGGTGATACGTTTTACATTTTACATTGCTTTACATGCATTTTTATTATACCAGCCATATTTATATCTACACAATATGTTTGTTATGCTGGATGGCAAAAATGTTTTTGTCAACAGCTCTTCTGGTTTACCACAAAGTGGCATGCGTGGTCTAAATGCTCGTGCATTGCAGAGCAAGGTGCCACTTTCACAGATACACTGGGACACTTTACAAATAGGCATGGGCCAATATGAGTAAAATTATCAAAATATAAAAGTGTTCAAAGTACAGCTCTAAAATGTGCTTATTTGAAATATTTGGGGTTAATGGAATTTTTTTTTTTCATTTAACACATTCTATTTAGTTTTTAAACAAAATATAGGAAACATGTACCATGTTAAGTTTAAGTAAAGAATTAATAAATGTTGATAGTCTTCTTTTTTAGTTTTTCTTAGCAAGACTCAGTGTCCAATCGCTGGTGAGCTATTTTTAGAACAGACTTCAATTCGTGGGACACCTACACATGTACACTTTTTTTGATTAAGTAAACTGTCTGCAAGGTATCAGTAGGTGAGTTTCCATCCACCTATTTTTATTTGAATTTCCAAGAATTGCGAAAAAGAAACTGAATGGAAACACCAGAAATTTGGAAAAAAAAGGCCCCAAATTCGTAAAAAAAAGAAAAAAAAAAGTTTTACGCTTGGAGGGGGGTGGTTTTTGAAGCGTATCGAAAAAAAGAAAATGCGCATTTTGCCGATGGAAAAAGGTTTTGCGAATAAGCGACTACAAGACCGGATATACGTCACGCGTTTTGACTGATACTACGTCACACGGACGTTTGTAGTCACAATAAATGGCGGATGATAAAGTAAGATATGTTTGGGGAGACGAGGAAACACTGTTATTTTTATAATTAATTAAAGAAAAGAACATGAATGCAATTTTAGATGGCTTTATTAACACCAGCTCTCAATGTAACGACACACTTCACTTACATGCGGGAGGGGAGCCAACAAGACAAACTACTTCCGTTCAGTCCGTCAAAACCAACATTTTCACCTGGAACTCCCCATTGTCCCAAAGTTCCGTCACTACAACGTCATCTCGCGGCGCATATTTGCAAAAGAAGAGCGGATGGAAACGGGCATAAGTCACATGTCCGTTTTGCGCATTTTCACAAAATTTGCAGATATTTGAAACAACACCTGACTAGTGTCTCTTTTCTCAGCTTCCCCCACTCTCTCCTCCTGGTGCTGCTGCTTTGCAATTAAGTGCACGTGCAAACTTACACGTGCACTTAACTGAAGCAATTAACTTCATGAGGCTGCTGCCACACAGTCCTGCAAGCAACGAGTGGTTAACTGCCTATTTACAAATTAATGTGCAATATCGATTCTGACGCCTGTGTATCAATACGTGTATTGTAAATAGGCCCGCAACAATATATTGCCATATCGATTTTTTTAGCACACCCCTAATTCTATGGAAACTTTCTAAAAGAGCTGGACAAGCGGAGCCTAACAAGTCAGAATTACTTAGAAAAGGAAACAAGTTGAGGGGGACAAATGTCTATGTGAATGAACATTTAACAAAAAGAAATGCTGATATTGCCGGATTTGCTCGCTTACTGAGAAAACAGAAGAAAATAAATTAAAGCCACGTGGACAAGAGATTGTAAGGTATGGATTCGCACAAATGGATCATGCCCTGAAGAGGAGAAATCTGTTGTTATTCGGTAAATTTATTGTTTGGAAATATGGGGGAATGCATATCCCACACATACAAGATCAATATTTATTCTACAAAAGAGAGCTAATAACAAAGTCAAATAGTAGAGAACCATCAATTGGGTTATTTATTAAGGTAAGAGCTTTGAAATTTGAGGACTTCGTAAATTATACAATTGCACTTATAATGTATAAGATGTATTATAAACAGCTCCCTAGTCATATAGAGAATATGTTTAAGATAAAAGAATATAGACACGACATACAAAGGAAGGAACATTTTGAAAGAATACAATCTAGGACTAAATTAAAAGATCAATGTATTACTATAAGTGGTGTGAAGGTATGGAATCATTTTGATGATGGATTAAAAGTGTCAGACAATTTTTTTATTTTAAATGTTTGTTTAAAAGTAAAGTTATTAAAAAATATGAGCATGTAAGTTGATGTTTGGATATTGTTTTGTTAATTTTATTATCATTTATGTGTGATATTTGAGTTAATCGCTGTGAGTTGTCTGATTTGGTAAAAAGGGTAGGCAAAAATAAGCGTGATCTTCAGCCTATGCCTTTTCGGTCTGTATGCTTCTTTTTTATGACGGACCTGTGTGTTGTATTTATTTATTTTTATGACTGATTGAAATAAATTGTATTCATTCAAAAAGGTTGCCAGCTAATTCATGTCAAAACTCATTTAATTACTGTAAAAAATATATTACACTATATTACTGTTTTCTTTTTACAAGTTTTTACTGTATATAAATTGCATTTACTAACTGTATTTCTTTTTATTTAGAAAAACAGCAATTCACTTTAATCTAGTTTACAACTGTTTCTTGTGTTGTAATGATTTACAGGAAGTTTTTGTAAATAAATAATACAGTATGTTGTTGTAAAATGTTTTTACACTTAATAATGGGTTTTACATTCGCAGCTTTGCAAATTATGCAGATTGTGACTGGAACAAATAATAATAATAATAACACATTGTCAGTGCTGCTTCAAAATAGTTAAAATTTACAGCATTCATTTTTTTTAACAGATGTGCAAAAGATGCATGTACAGTTTGTTCTGCAGCTCTTAAAACAACACATTGCGTTTAAATGATAAAAGAAAACGTCTTATTTCCAACATGTTTGGATCCTAAGCAGAAAGCCCTTCATAGTCCTTTGGCCGCCTCAACAAGGAGGAGACATGAGGATTGAGGGTGTTCTTCAGTTTTGTTGTTTTCGTGCCACTGCTGGGGTTGATTCCAACAAAACATTTAAAATAAGAAAATAACAAAATTTCATGGGGGAAAAAAACTGTGCTCACAGCTAATTTGTTTTATTCCTTTTTCCTTTCTGACACATTTGACAAACCAGCAGAATCAAACAGTTAATATAATACAAGACAATCATCAATCATAACATCCACAAAAATTATGCTATTTCATCATTTCATTTTTGCAGTCCAGGCACGTGGGCAAGCTGAAATGAAAACATTTCTGCAATATAATGAAACACTGACACACATCCACATTATGTACGGTCAGTAGTTGGGTTTCCCATTTTTATTTGAATTTTCAAGTAATGCGAAAATAAAACTAAATGGAAACAGCAGAAATTCGAAAAAAGGTCAGAAAATTTGCAAAAAAAAGTGTTTAAGGAAAATGCTAATTTTGGCTATGGAAAAAGGTTTTGCAAATAACTGCTGGCGAGACCGGATACACGTCGCACGTTTTGACCGGTATTATTACGTCACACGTATGTTTGTAGTTCCAAAGCAATGTCGGACGATAAAGTAAAGTATGTTTGGGAGAACGACGAAACAGAAATCTTTTTGGAATGAATTAAAAAAGCACATATTAATGCTATTTTAGTTACACAGTGTACTTCACCTCCTATTAGTCACACAATGCCAACCGGGCATTTTTCTGAATTTATAAAAAAAAACCCGGACGCCCTAACAGGACGTAAGAAAATGGTTTGACCTCGCAAAAGAGGGCACATTTGGTCACCCTACCATATACTATAAATGAATTGCCTTGTAAACTTCAGTTTTCTCTGATTTCCTGTGGCACGCACATGTCTTCTCTGCACTCAGAAGACGGCGCTACTAAGTTCCCCAGTTACTTACGTCACTTCGTACCGGTTTATGAGAACGTTTCCTGTATCCTTCAAAATAAAAGTATCAACTATATTATAATTGCCTATTTTCCGGCCCTGCGCACCATGAACGAGCCTGACACAGATATCGCAGTTACGCTTTGGGCCAGAGGTGGCAGTTGCGAGTAAAAAAGTGGCAAAACTGCACAAAGATCCTTTAAGAAGAATGATGGGTGTGATATAAATGTTTTTTTTTTTTTTTTTTTTACTTAATTACAATTAATGGTCCAACTAGTCACTTCTGTTTACAATACCGAATCATTTACTAGGCTTCCATCCTCCATTCTAGTTGTTGGTATGTCAATGAATCAAAAATAAATTATAAACCTGTTGTTTTATATAATTATTTCATTGTTTAAAAAAAAAATTCATATAGCTTCTATAAAGGACTATGTAAACCAGTAAGCAAATTATTTATTAAAAAAAAAAAAAACTCTAAATTCTATACCGTGATATACACCGTTACCGTGAAGGGATGCGGTTTATACCGTGATATGAATTTTGGGCCATCTCACCCAGCCCAACCGGCAGTTAGTTTTATAATTGAGAGGTCATTCCACTTGAGTAAATAACATGTGTATTTCTGCTATCGCTGCAAATTACAATTTTACACTTACATCTGTCTGCAAAATGAGTTGAAGTTCTCGTTCTCGTTGAAGTGTGGGAATGGATCACACTTGTCTTCGTTGTTGTACTTTTTTATTTTATTTTTATTTATTTATTTTCTAAAGAGCTTAGTATTGTTCATTCGGTAATGTCATCATCATTGCTCTTTTTATTTATTTATTATTTTTTTTAAATAAATATATATATATATATATATATATATATATATATATATATATATATATATTATTATTATTATTTTTTTTTTTGTATGTGGGTGAGTATGTGTATGTGCGTGCGTGCGTGCGTGCGTGCGTGCGTGTATTTGTTAGCTCACCAAAAACCTATTAGAAAAAATCCCTTACCGTTCACCTAAACCGAACACCGCCGTCAGGAGACCCAAGGGGACCAAAGAAAGCAAAGGAAAGTGAAATCCAGCACCGACCAGACACCACCCACCGGGCCACCCACCAGAATTCTTCCCCAACCCCAGAAACATCTAAATTCCAACAAATCCCCCCAAAAATCAGGGAGACCTCAAGAGACCGAAGGAGAGACTGAGGAAAGGAAGGAAGGACAGACGAAGCCGAGTGAGATCCACAGACACCAGCCTCCACCAATTCAATGACCTGAGGAGGAAGCAGATTGTGTCTGAGTTTCGATAGATGCTGGTGTGGTGGATCTGGCATGCATGAAAATCTCCACCAAAGAGGGGAGCCGTCGACCCCTGCCAGGACAGAGCAAGCGCAAAACCTCAGGGCCCCCAGGCCGCGGCAGCGCCAAAGGACGACCCCCGGGCCCCGCCAGGGCCACCGGCCGGAGAGCAAACCCAGGAGCAGGAGCGCCCCCCACCCCAACACGGCCCGCGCCCCCGACCCAACGCAGCAGGACGGGGCACTGCAGGTCCGCCAGGCACCCCACCGGCCCACAGCCCCCGCTCCCCCCACGACCCCCCGCCCCCCATCCACCTCCGCCATCCACCCCAACCCAGCCCCAGCCGCCCCCAGGCCCCCAAGCCCCCCCCTTCCCAGCACCCCCCCCCCCCAACAAAGCCGCCCCCCCAACCAACCGGCTGCCCCCCAACCCCCGACCTCCAGCCCCCGGGGACCCCAGGCACCGGCGCCGAAGAGGGGCCGGACAGCGGAGCGGAGAGGGCAGTCGCGCCCACCCCACCCCCCGCCGCATGGAGGGACGGAACACCGGGGGCAGAAGGGGAGATGGGGGCAACGGAGGTCGGCCGACACCCCCGAACCCCAGGCCCAGCGGGGAAAGGCCCCGGTCGTCACCCCAGCGTTCTTAGTGAAAGTTAACCCCTGTTACTGAGTCCGCCAGCTCGCCGACTGGCGAACTCTACCCCTAAACCGTGAATGTGACCCCACCCAGTGTATATACAAGTGTGTGTGTGTGTGTGGTGCATTAAAATTAGGAGCAGGTGAACCGGAGCCGAGGGAAATGATATTCCCACGCTCCGATCCACCCGCCTCCCAGGCATGTCACTGAGTGTATGTGGTGCATTAAAAAAATTAAATAAATAGGGGTTGTACTTGATTGCGCTTCCTTCTTGTCTGCATTAGGCTCTGCTGGCTTCTTCTTTAAAAAAAAACAACAACAACAAAAACAACTTGAGGATCAGCTTCCCTTTGTCTTCTATGGCCTGCTCCATTTTATGCAGTATGTCAATTTCAGTCAGCAGTTGGAAATGACTGTAAAGCTCTTTTGGAAGATATGGCCACTCATTCTTCAGCTCAGTGATCAAAGGGAGCAGGCTGGCAATGATAGTTCTTCTTTGTAAGTAGTATGTTGCTCTCATTAAGTGAGTCAAATCTCAAATGTCCTCTCTGCACCAAAGGGCCCCTCAGAGCTAGAGAGGTATTTCATTTCTCTGTTTCTTTCTTCAGTTTCGTCCTCTGGACAGTCATCACTTTTGTCAGACTTGTACCTTTAATGATCTCTGTACAAACGAGACTTGAAAGCTGCACATTTAAGGAATGGACGAGTACAGCTAGGTACACCACAGGTAAAAGGGCAGTTTGCTGCATTACTGTGGGGTTTCATATGATTAGTAAAACCTAAGTTTTGCTCTCATTGACACACTGCTTGCCTTGATCCATTTCCTCACCTAGCAAAATAAAAGAGAGAGAAAAAAAATGTTTTAACAACAACTAAGAAAAACAACAAATGTGCATAGTTTAGCTCTCCACATTTTACAGCAGATAATGTCAAATTTTGGGGCATCGATTTCTGGCCCCGTTTGTTACTGGCATAGGAAAGAAAGAAAAAAACTTCGTCGGATGGATCTAAACTGCTCGTAAACGGCTCCAAGCTCCACCAAAACAGTCTGCGTGAGCCTATGAGCGTATTTAATCCCAAAAATAAGGTCCATCAGGCGTAACACCCCTCGTGCCCCATCCTGAACTTCTGCTTTAAAACTTAACAGAATAAATCATTTTTCCGACATCAACATTACCCTAATCCCCGTTCTGCAGATGCAACCATCCTTTATCTCTGGTATCCATAACCTTATAATTTCACTCTACTACTTACTCCAACACTCTGCTTCTTGGTGATTTTAATGTACATACGGACTCACACAACTCTCGACTGCCTTCTGACTTCAATCAGGTTCTGGGCAGCCTTAATCTTCAGCAGTTTGTGGACAGCACCACACACAACAGGAGGCACACACTGGATCTTGCAATAACTGACTCCCTCTCAGTCACTGGCCTTGAGGTGTATGATGTCGGTGTCTCCGATCATTTGGCAGTCACCTTCAAGGTCCATACGTCCGCATCCTCACAAAACCAAAACGCAATACCACCTTCAGAAACATCAAAAGCATTGACTCCTCCTCTCAACTTGCATCTCCAACAGCTCTCCTCCTCGCCACTCTCAGTCAATGATTTGGTGGATTACTACAAAACGAGCCTCAGCTCCATCTAGGACATTCATGCTCCATTAACAACCCGGACTGTCACCTTCACCCGTTCCACAACCTGGTTTACAAGTGAACTCAGAGAGATGAAGAGGTCTGGCCGTGTCCTGGAGCGTGCTTTCAAAACATCTGGCCTGACGGTGCATAAGGACAGGTCAGTTTATTACTCCACACTCATTAACAACAACCCCGGTAACTCCAAAAAAACTGTTCTCCACAATCAATCATATACTCAAACCACAGATCTCCACACCTTACAACCATACAGAAATAAATTGTAACCGGTTTCTTGAATTTTTCACTTCAAAAATTGACATCACCCGCTTTTCATTCTTGCCTACAAACAATGCTGCCTCTGACACAATTAATCTCTTACACAACAATTAACTAAATTCTCTCTTCAAATGCAGCAGGAGGTCAAGAACATCATCCATAAATGCAAACCATCCACTTGCCCCCTTGATCCAGTCCCATCCGCTTTGCTCAAAAGTCACCACCACTCCATCAGTTCCCTAATTACCAAAATAATAAACCTCTCTTTGAAAACGAGCACTGTGCCATCCACCGTTAAGACTGCTCTCATTAAACCCCTCCTCAAAAAACCTACCTTGGACATTGAACCCCAGTCAAATTACAGACCAAATCAAATCCTCCGTTCTGTTTCCACCCAGCTACACAACCAACTCAAATGCAATAGTCTGTATGAAAATTTTCAAATTGGTTTTCACCCCTCCCACAGTACAGAAACAGCTCTTATCAGAGTCACCAGCGATCTGCTGATGACTTCTGATTCCGGTTCAACTTCCCTCCTCATTCTTCTCGACCTCTCTGCTGCATTTGACACTGTAGACCACAAAATCCTCCTACAGCACAACAGCACAACAGCACAACATTGGTCTCACTAGTACTCCCCTTAACTGGTTTTACTCCTACCTCACCATTAGGGCCGACTACGTGGCTCTGGGGGATGCAAAATCCCGCCCCCAAACTGTCACCTGTGGGGTCCCCCAGGGCTCTGTACTTGGTCGGCCCTTCCCTCTTCACCATTTATATGCTTCCCCTTGGCCGTGTCGTCACCAAGCATGGAATTAATTTCCATTGCTATATTGACGACACACAACTTTACATTAAAATCAATCCCACCAGCTCCCCCGTTACCTCTATTGCCTGTCTCAGCTCCTGCTTGGAGGAGATGAGGGGGTGTGGATGTATCAAAACTTCCTGCAGCTAAATGGCTCAAAAACCGAAGCCATTCACACTGGTACTCCTCATCAACACCGCTCCTCTCACCTCTGTTTTATTCTTTGGTCACGCTTTTCCTCTTTCTCCCTCTGTTACAAACCTTGGGGTCAAGTTTGACCCCACCTCTCCTATAACCACCATGGCACTTCCATCTGCAAAACCTCCTTCTTCCACATCCGTAACATTTCCAAGCTGCGCTCTTCCCTTTCCTTTCCTGCTGCAGAGAAGCTCGTTTACGCTTTTGTTTCCTCCAGGCTGGACTACTGTAATGCACTCGTCATCTGGATCTCTGGCAGGAGCCTACAGAAGCTCCAGTATGTACAGAACAGTGTTGCCAGAGTCCTGATGAGGGTGCGGAAACACGAACACATCACTCCCATCCTTCGCACCTTGCACTGGCTCCCCATTCACGCCCGTATAGAATACAAGATTATTTTACATACCCATTACTGTCTGCACGCTGCGGCCCCCACCTATGTCACGAACTACTCACACCACACACCTCTTCCCGGACCCGGTCAGGCCAACAGCACCTGGTCTCGCCCAGGACACGGCTCAAAACGATGGGCGATAGGGCCTTCGAAGCCACTGCTCCTCATCTTTGGAATGCCCTCCCGGACCACCTTAGGGCCCCTCAGACAGTGGATTATTTTAAGAAAGGACTTAAAACCTTCCTCTTTGTTTTTGTTTTGAAATTGGTTTTACTTCGCTATTTTTTAATACATTGTTTTTGTGTGTGTGTGTGTTATGTTACACCCACTGTAGCACTTTGAGGTTTGATGTCAAAAGTAAGGTGCTTTACAAATAAAATGTATTATTATTATTATTGCAGTCGAGTGGCTAAATGAATGTTACATCAGCTCAGGGGTGGGCAAACTTGGTCCTCGAATGCCGGAGTGCCGCAGGTTTTGGATGTTTCCCTTCTTTAACACAGCTGATATATGATCATCTCATCAGCAAACTCTGCATAAGCCTGATAATGATCTTGTTGATTGGAGTCAGCTGCGTTGGAGCAGGGAAACATCCAAAACCTGCAGGACTCTGGCCCTCGAGGACCACGTTTGCCGAATACTGCGTTAGCTGTAATATTTCCTGTTTATCGGAGAAATGCGATGTGAAGATGATGCAGACTGCCCTCGCACTAAAATATTACTCACCAATCCACGGAATTCTTGGCTTTGCTCCGGTGGCATTACAGGGTCCGCCATTGCTTCCTCTCCTCTGGAAAGTTTTACCCGCCAAAATCTGACACTATTTAGGCCTACAGTATTTACCTGTAATACACATAATCTACATGCCCAACCATAGTTGCTGTAGACAGCAGGTTACTGTAATTTGTTTTTACAATGCATTACACTATACAGTTACATATTGTAAAAATAAAAAAAACAAGAAAATCCTGTAGATTTTTGTGTTACATTTTATAACATGATCATTGAGGAACTGGTTAATGTATTGACTTTTCTGTTGCTCAGATTAATAGCACACATGCTACTTAAATGTGAAATTGATAGTGTGTTGTAGACCACCAGCAGGCTAGCCATTATATTTTGCTAAATTACTAAATTAAAAACAACCCAACTGTACTATCTGCCACTTGCTGTTAGTGAGGATGGGACCAACAGTCGGTGTCAACATTTGAAAAGGATATAACACTGGAGACTGAAAGTCGCGTCATTCCTTATTCTTTCTTAAATGTTGACATTGACTGTTAGGTCCCATCTTCACAAAGTGGGAGACAGTACTGTGAAAAGACAATGCCATGTAAAGTGAGGACGTTTGACGATTGTTATGACGTGAAAAGAATTAAACACGCAAACCGACTTCCATTTTTTCTAGTCTACAGTATAAGTATATGAAAGCCACCACTAGATGTCCCTAATTAACAAAACATAACAGCTGTCAATGCAATATCAGCACACCAACCAAACAATTGTCCACACCTGTGAAAAATGTCAATTTATTCTGCTCACCCACAATTTCTATTTGTATTTATTTTTTTATTTTTTTAGGCAATTGAACATTTGGCACCACAGCCTAAACACAAGTTTTTGTCATCATTACAGTTCTGGTCAGCAGTAGTCACTCATTTTTTCTGTTATGTGGCGAGTGGCGACCAGTTTATGGTGTTAACTGCCTGCTCCAGTTACCCACGACCCTAATGAGTACATGCAGTTTAGAATTATAGATAACACGAGTACAGCACTGACTACATACAGGTAAACAGGGATCCTATGTCACCCCTTGTCATTATTAACAGTGTCAATATGCTGTATGAGACTTTTCCTACAGCAACATGAATAATCACAAAGCTAATGGAACATGTTGTTCTTTTCTGCTACACGTAGTCACAAGGTCCATTGGAAAAATGTGGGACATTTGTGCCCTCTACAGGATAACTCGATCAGTACCAGCATGTGGAGTTACTGAGGTGTGGTAAAATAATATACCGTGCTTCTTTAGACTCATGAACGTGTTCAAATGTATGTGGTTAGAGTACAACCTCCATTCACCTTGGCAGTCAATAGTTTATTTAAACTTTACTGTTCCCCCAATAACAACAACAATCACTGGCATTATTAGATGGCAGAAAAAGTACATGTGGTTTACAAATCAACCACTTATGAGTATGAGTGTGAGCAAACACCAGTCCACAAAGTGGCTTAATAAATACACAAAGAGTTACAGTGCACTAACATTGGAATATCAACTATATTTGGGCTATATGGTGTATGTGTATCACAATTCATGCTGCTAGGTAATACAACATTGAAAACATATTTAGTTGACATTCCCAGACTGACATTCAATTGTGTTGAATTTAGCTTAAACAATTGGAAAATAGAACAATTGTAGTTATAGCTAATCCAATATTTGGACCAGCACAAAACTGCACAGAAAAAGAACCCACAGTTTGTTTGGTTATGTGCTTAATATTTATCTGCATATTAGTTTCATAAATACTTAAATATAATTAAATAAAACAAATCCACTATAGTACTACTGGTACAGTTCAACATAATTTGTAACTTTATCAAAATGTGTGATCATATTTATATTTTTGTTATTAATTATTAAGTAAATCAATGTTTTCATTATCTATTATGGTAAGTATGTCATTTTTATTTATTTATTTTTATTTATTTTTTGTATGTGGGTGAGTATGTGTATGTGCGTGCGTGTGTGCGAGTGTGTGTGTATTCGTTAGCTCACCAAAAACCTATTAGAAAAAATCCCATACCGTTCACCTAAACCGAACACTGCCGTCAGGAGACCCAAGGGGACCAAAGAAAACAAAGGAAAGTGAAATCCAGCACCGGCCAGACACCACCCACCGGGCCACCAACCAGAATTCTTCACCAACCCCAGAAACATCTAAATTCCAACAAATCCAAAAAATCAGGGAGACCTCAAGAGACCAAAGGAGAGACTGAGGAAAGGAAGGAAGGACAAACGAAGCAGAGTGAGATCCACAGACACCAGCCTCCACCGATTCAATGACCTGAGGAAGAAGCAGATTGCGTCTGAGTTTCGATAGATGCTGGTGTGGTGGATCTGGCATGCATGAAAATCTCCACCAAAGAGGGGAGCCGTGGACCCCTGCCAGGACAGAGCAAGCGCAACACCTCAGGGCCCCCCAGGCCGCGGCAGCGCCAAAGGACGACCCCCGGGCCCCGCCAGGGCCACCGGCCGGAGAGCAAACCCAGGAGCAGGAGCGCCCCCCACCCCAACACGGCCCGCGCCCCCCAACGGAGAAAGCTTGGTAATATCTTTAGCTAAAACAGGCGGTTGGAGCGAACCCTGAAGTGTTGGAATTTGTTTCTTTATCATACTTTAAACTTGCAAATAATGTAAAAAATTTCCGTTTTTTATTTTGTATTTTTGGAGCAAGGATGTATATGATATAAACATATTATCTGAGAAGAGATGGTGGAGATGTGTAATTCCTTTCTGCTCCCACACACCCAAATAAAACGATTGGTTGTTCATTTGAAAGTCGGGGTTATGCCATAGGGGAGAAAGCCCACAGGGCTCCACTTGGGCTTTTGTAATTTCTAGTGCCTTCCACCAGGCAGTCAGGGTGGCGGAAATCATTGGATTTTTAAAATAGTTATGTCGCTTAATCGATGTTGTAATGAAGAGTAAATCTAGAAGTCGGAAGTTATTACAATCCTTCTGTTCTAGTTCCAGCCAACAGTTAGTATCTCTTTTGGGTTGTGCCCATAAAATAATAAATTGTAACTGGTTAGCTATATAGTAGTGCATAAAATTTGGTGCCTCTAGACCTCCTTTGGATTTATTTTTCTGAAGAGTAGATAAGACTAATCTTTGCTTTTTTTTTTATTCCAGTAACATTTTGTAACGGCTGAGTCCAACAACTGGAACCAGTTAGCCGTAGGTTTAAATGGAATCATTGAGAAAAAATAGTTTATTTTGGGTAAAACTTTCATTTTAATAGTGGCTATTCGTCCTATTAGAGAAATAGGAAGATTATTCCAGCGCTCCAAGTCACTATAAATGCTATCCAGAAGTGGAGTAAAGTTTAAATGAATTAAATCAGTTAATTTAGGTGAGATTTTTATGCCTAAGTATTTTAAATTACCTATAGGAAATGAGTAGTATGGGTCCTGGCTTGCAGGGTTCCATGAATTTTCTGTAGTAGGTAGAAGTGTTGATTTTGTCCAGTTAATAGAATAATCTGATAACTGAGAATTTAGTTATTAAGTTAAATACTTCCCCTAACGAAATAGCAGGCTTTTCTAAATAAAGTAAAATATCATCGGCATATAGATTAATTTTATGTTCTGTTACCCCAGAGTGAATTCCTTGAATCCTTCTTTCCTGGCGTATGGCTAATGCAAGCGGTTCAATAAATATTGCAAATAATAAAGGCGATAGTGGGCATCCCTGTCTTGTGCCTCTCTGTAGAGTAAAACTCTTAGATATAATCCCATTAGTAGTAACAGTAGCTTTAGGAGAATCATATAATACTGACACCCAGTGAATAAATGACTTCCCAAAGCCAAATTTATTTAAAACAGCAAAGAGGAAGGACCAGTTAACTTTGTCAAAAGCTTTTTCTGCATCCAATGATTTGACTAAAATTCTGTTGCAGTTGTGTTCTTTGAGTTATACATTGGAATTCAAATAGGATGTAGTCAATGGGTGACAGCATGTATTTATACAGTGAATATGATTACAAAAGCAGGGCAGTTTTCACTTTGTTCTTGGTTTTAGAATCGAATGTGGGTGTGGACACAAGGGTGTGCTGTGGCACAAAATTTCAACGTTTACAAAGCTGCATCTCTTTAAAGTACAGTGCGAGTACAAAACAGTGCAATTAAGCATACTTTCTTGCCAGCTTTTGTTTCGGCTTCATTTGTTCCCGAACGTTCTCTCAGCGGTCAGCCTTTGGTTTAGTCGGCAGAGTTGGCAAAGGAAGCCGTCATTAGGTCCGATCTCTCTTCTCTGTCTCACTGTAGCCAGAGCGCTGTGGACGTCCATGTTCTGGCGAAGCATCAGGTAGGCGATGACTAAGGTGGGGGAGCGGCTGTAGCCTTCCCTGCAATGCACATATATTCTACCTGGGGGACAACAGAAATACAGGTATTCACTTTGAATTAATTAAATTAAATCGTGTGTTACCAGCAATTTTATTAAATTGGTCAACAATTCAATTTGTAATCTTAATTTGGTTCACCAATTCTCTTTTTAGAGTGCACCTTCATCAACGGGATAATTTGTCAAAAGGACATGCCATGTTCGTGGACTTTTAATATAGGCTGTTTTTTATTTATTTATTTATTTTATTTTATTATTATTTTTGTATTATTTAATTCCTTTAGACAGGCATCTTTTCTGCTGGGCAAAATTTATTTTCTTTTTGTGTGTGCTGATTTGGACTCTTTTTTTCCCACATTTGGAATGGAATGGAATTTTTTTTGGGGGGGGGGGGGTTATCTCATGTTTTTAGTTGTTATAATGGACGCCAGGATAATATGGCTGTAACGTGTTGTAAACTTACGCTTATATGCAGGGTTGGGAGGGTTACTTTTAAAATGTAATCCATTACAGTTACAAGTTACCTGCTAAAAAAATTAGTTAGTAACGTAATCCAAGTACCATAATATTAAAGTAATGTAACTGGATTACTTTTGGATTACTCCATTATTGAGTATGCTCATGAAGACAAAATAAAAATAAATATCACCACAATATACATTCTATACAATGTGCCCCTGCTATTTGCGGGTGATAGGGACCCGGGCAGCCTACAAATAGCAAAAATCCTAGTGTAATTAAAAAGCATGTAGGCTATTGATTGATTGATTGATTGATAGATTGATTGATTGATGGAAGGCCATATGCTGTTTTCGAACTGTCACTGAAAGCAACAACACCTCACAGTTATATAGATAGATAGATAGATAGATAGATAGATAGATAGATAGATAGATAGATAGATAGATAGATAGATAGATAGATAGATAGATAGATAGATAGATAGATAGATAGATAGATAGATAGATAGATAGATAGATAGATAGTGTTGACAGTCTTCTGCCCAGATTTAGTTATAACTGCTTTAATTTCCTCAGTAAAGCTTGGTGAGTGTTTGAATAAGGCTTTAAGGTGACGGAATGTCTGAAGATCTTCCTCTATTCCCACACGCAATGAGACATTTGTCTGGGGTGAAGCAAATGTGTTAATAGGATTTCTTTGTAAGTCTTATCTGGTGCTAGGTGCCGTCAGGTCTGAGACCTACTATATTTCCACATCAAAAGGCCATCTGTCAATGTGTATTGAATGCTATAAAAGTCTGTCTTGGCTGGGGGCAGGGGTGAGGAGAAAGGGCAAGGGTGGGGAGAAAAGGGAGAGGGGAGGGGTTTGGGGGTACCACCTTTCTGATAGTATAAGACTATTGCAATTGTCAGGGATCTACACACTTGCGAGAGGACTGCAGCGATTTGTCTGTAAACTTGTTTGTGTCCGGAATATTCTGTAAAATAAATCCTTCGAAGGACCTGTTCACCGATCTCCAGTCTGTATTCGGATAACCAACATTCTCACTACCCGGAACAAAACGAACACAACAATCTATCTATTGTTGGAAAACAAATCTTTGTTTTCCAACAATAGCTAGATAGATAGATGGATGGATGGATGGATGGATGGATGGATGGATGGACGGACAGACATCCAATGAGGATGACGATGTGTGACATCAACTGCAAAATGAACTTTTATCCCAGTCACAAGTTTAGCCGTGTATATGTTGTGTATGATGTTTAAATAGTGAATTGGTGGGAAGAAGATTTGTTTGGAAGGTGTAACTCACATTATGGTTATAGGCTAGCGGGCTAGCTAGCAAGAAGCTACAGCGCGTAGCATGCCGCTGGACTCTCAGCTCAAGCTTTTGCTCCAAGTAAGTTCTAGTGAATACCGGTCGCTATTTCCTCCTCCCGTCCGTGAAGCTTTTGCAAACTGCCCGCGTGTGGAGGACACGACTAGTCAGTTCGTTCGTTCCCACCTCCCCGACATGTAGCAACGGTCCCAATCGCGCGGGCGTGCACGCTCTCTCGCTCTCTCTCTCTCTCTCTCTCGCCCTCTTTCGCAATCTATCATCGTAGAAATTGTAATCCCTCGAAGTAATCCCCATTTTTAATAAATGTACCTGTAACCTGATTACATGTTTTTTCCTGTAACTGTAATGGAATACAGTTTAAAAAAGAAATTGCAATCTGATTATGTAACGGCGGTACATGTATTCCATTACTCCACAAGCCTGCTTATATGCAACATTTTTAACATGAACATCATGCAAATCAACTTGCGATTGTGATTGGTTAGTTAAGATCCAATCATCAACCAGCAATGTTGACATCATCCAAATGATGCGTTTTATTGGTTTAGACGTGAATAAGTCATGTCCACTGTCTGGGACCATCTATGGGTCTGAAGGGGTTAAATAACAGACGGCAGAATTATGTTCCGCCAAAACTCGCCATCCGACTGAATGAATGAGGAAATCATGTGTCCTGTGTGACTGAAAAGAGGCGTAGACACAGAGAACCTCGAGGTTCATTGTGATAAACCTGCTACCGACCAGGTTAAGTTCATAGACTCTGTTACAATGGTAACCAGTGTTTTAAGTGGATTGGAACGCACCGGTACGGAGCTTCGACACTTCTAAAAATCTCCCTTAAGCGTCCAGGTACTTCTCAATGTGCAAAGAACGTACTGTCAGCGACTCAGTGTTTTGGTACGCTTCACAATGCATGTTTTCGGATACCAAAAAGCTGTTCTGGTGAGCGCCGCTAATCCAGGGATTTACATATAGTATGGAAGTCCTGCGCTTATCACATCACCATGCGCACGCTTAATCCAGTTCCCGTATAGATCTTTGCTTGACAAGAGAAGCGCGCATACGTCATTCAAGTCGGCCGCTGTAAACGTGATGCTAGCGGCAAGCCCAATGCTAGCAGACCCGAACGCATGTGTACAACCATAATTGAGTTGAGAAATAAAACCGCTACCATATGCTGTCCTGGCTCAAAGCTTCAAAAAGACCACGGACTCTGGGGTGGATTCGCAGGCTGGTACAGCACGTATGTAGAAAAATAAATAATAATAATAACCTGTGCTACTCATGCTGAAACGAGAAATGAAGCCGATGGCGGCCATCTTGCGTTTTTCATGTTATTTTCTTCCTCTCCAGCGAAAATACCATCCTTGTGTGACGTACGGTTTTACCAATACGTGTAAAATAAGTATGGGATAAGCTCTAAATGCAGACTTCATCAGTAAGAATGTGAATATAAATTTTCTCTCATAAGTTATTTTTCCGAGTTCTACTCAAAGATTGGTCTGCATGATGTAAACAGAAATGAAAGCAAAGCCCACAAGAAAAAAAAAATTGTTGTGAAATGTAAACCTAACTTCTGCAAGTCACGATAACCCTAACGATACTGAGATAATACTCTGAATGGTTGATGCAAACAATAAAGTTTGTTCTTTGCTTTGCTCTCGCTATCCCGTACAGGGATCCTGGCGTAAAAGTGTTTTCGATGAAAAAATTTACATAATTTGTCAGTACTGTAACAGCCTAATTATGAAGTTATATATATATACACACACACACACACATCTTTTCTCTGGTTTCAGTTACCTCCCTTTCTGAAAACGCAGTTTCCCGCATTTCAGGGTTAACAGACTCAGGGTTCTCACTAAACCTGCTTTGTGAAATGGACCCCAGGAGGCATCCTAAGCCGATGCCGAACAACCTCATGTGGCTCCTTTCAATGCGAAGGAGCAGCGACTCGACTCTGAGCCTCTCACAGGTAACCAAGATTCTCACTCTAGTATTTGGTCAAGAAAGGGCTGGTTTCGGGATCCATCAAGATGTCATACGCGTGGGATCCAAACGATCATGAGAACCAGACGCGTATTCAGCACCCCCTTATAACATGGAAGTAAGGTTAATAATAAAAATTTGATTACACATTTTTGCCGCGATGCAAAAATTAGTACACCCCACAATTTTTTAAAATAAATTTAGTACTTTGTATAGCCTCCACGGTTTTTAATCACAGCACTAAGTCTTCTAGGCATTGAATGAACAAGCTGGCAACATTTTGTTGCGTCAATCTTTTTCCATTCTTCAAGAATGGCCTCTTTTAGAGACTGGATGCTGGATGGAGAGTGATGCTCAACTTTTCTCTTTAGAATTCCCCATAGGTGTTCAATTGGGTTCAGATCAGGAAACGTACTTCCAGCTTAATCTTTCATCAATAACTACACCAAGAAATGTATTTTCATACACTTTTTCTATTCCATTAGAATCTACTCTAATTGTGACTTGGTACTTGACCTGTCTCGTGCCAAAAAATATCAACTTTGTTTTGTTTAAATTTAGAGATAATTTGTTGGTGTCAAACCAATTTTTAATGCTTTTAATAAATAATTAGAAGCTGTTTCAGATTTTCTCCAGAGCAATAGAGAGTTGTGTCATCAGCAAACAAAACACTTTTTGAGTATTTTGAAGACACAGCAGATATCGTTTATATATAATATAAATAACTTAGGCCAAGCACTGACCCTTGGGGAACGCCTTGAGAGATCATCAATTATTTTGGTTGTATGTTGATAAACTGCAAATACTGACATCTGTTATCTAGGTAACTTTTAATCCATTTATATGCCTCTTATGCCGTATGTCTCTAATTTATTCAATAATATACTATGATCTATAGTATCAAATGCTTTTTTTTAAATCAATAAAAATCCCAATAGTAAATTCTTTATTATCTATACTTGTAGCTATAGCTTCTACAAGTTCCATGACTGCCATCGAGGGTGATCGTTTTTCTCTAAATCCGTATTGATTTTCACATAAGAGCTTGTGTTTCTTGATGAAAGTGTCCAGTCTATGTGAAAAAAGTTTCTCAATATTTTTTGAGAACTGTGCCAAAAGTAATATTGGTCTATAGTTAGTGAATAAATGTCTATCTCCGTTTTTATAAATAGGAATGACTTTAGCGGTTTTCATTTTTGTTGGAAAGATACCAGCTATAAATGACAAATTACAGATATATGTGAATGGTTGTACATGTTTGATGATGTTTTTGACTAATGTCATGTCAATATTTAAGCAATCAGGGGACTTTTTATTTTTTTTAGTATTTTTACAACATTTAAAACTTCAGTTTCATTTACTGCACTAAGAGACATAGTGTAGGAGTTTTTATTATTATATTTATTTACTTCATATTTATTTCTTGGCTCAGGAATTTCTTTCAGTCGGTCATTACCAACATTGACAAAGAACATTCATTAGCTATTTCTGTAATTTTATCAATAACAATATTTTTTATCTTTAAAAAAATATTCTAGATGATCTACTTTTTTTTTTTTTAAAGGTTAACATAATTGTCCATTTGGCTGTGACACTCTGACCCTGTATTAATTTAGTTCTTGACTACAAGTAATGTATTTGACCTGGAAATATGAACATCTTTAACTTTGGTCAAATTAGACAAACACCTTACCTTTGTATTGAGAAATAGTTGCAGTAAAATGATCAACCAATAACTGAAGTCTTTTAAGATTGTTTTGTCAGCCGTTTGTACGAGATACTGAAAGCAACCATGCAGCAGTCTGCTGCTAGACATGCTCGAGTGTCTGCCAACTGATGTATAGAGATCATCCAATGTAGCTGCGTTGGACAGGGACCACAAAATGGTGGTGCACTCACAGATGACAGGTTAACCATTCACGTGTCTGCCTGGTCTGCTGTCACCATTGGTGGATTAGTTTAACAAATACATCATTCAAATACATCATTTAACTAACTGAACACTATATGGAAATACATGGAAAAGACCAGCCAATCATGACTATAAATGGGCCGGCAACCTCACTAAAGATCACGCATCTCTGGTTTGAAGTTCAGAAGACAGAAACAGCTCGGCCGATCATCACAACTTCATCGGGTGAGTGGTAACAAAGCAGCAATGCGACTTGTGTGTTGAGTGCAGCATGAATCCGAATGACCTCTGATAGTTGATGTGTGTGCCGTCGCTATTAAACTTAAGTGTTGTTTTTATTTTTTGCCCACCAGCTACACTTCCTATCCGCAAGCAACATGCCAGGTACCATGCAACTGGCTGCTCTGGGTCAGCCCTTCACCTTGGGCATGCTCTATAATGCCTGCAAAGATGAACTAATCCCAGGTAGAAGTTGATGCACACAGTTGTTGTTATTTTGGGATACCTTGACCATCAAGGATCTTACTTGTATAACGTGTCTGTTCATGCAGGTTTCAGTCTGTGGGACAAAGCAACTCTAGATAAACAGACATCTGAAACTGCTCAAAAAAGCAGCTCCTTTAAGATTACAGCCTCTGACACCATTGAATCGAGGTCTTCTCTGATGGATGTGGAAGCTTCTCTGAGTATGAGTTTCTATGGTGGGTTGGTTGAAGTGGGAGGATCTGCCAAGTACCTAAATGACCAGAAGAAATTCAAGAACCAGAGCAGGGTAACCTTTCAGTACAAAGCTACCACCATCTTTAAGCAGCTGTCTCTTCCTTCTCTTGGGCCACTAAACAGCCAACAAATAAAAGTCATTGAGGACGGCAAGGCAACACATTTGGTCACAGGTATCCTTTATGGGGCAAATGCGGTCTTTGTCTTTGACAGTGAGAAGTTGGAGGCAAGCAGTGTTCAAGATATTCAGGGTAGTATGCAAGCTGTGATCAAGAAGATTCCAACATTTTCAATTGAAGGAAGTGCTCAGATAAAGCTGACAGAAGAAGAGCAAAATCTGACAAACAAGTTCTCCTGCAAATTCTTTGGAGACCTCATTCTTGAAAAAAACCCTGCCACCTTTGTCCAAGCAGTAGAAACCTACTGCGAGCTTCCAAAACTATTGGGAGATGCAGACAACAATGCTCCTTTGCTTGTCTGGCTGTATCCTCTGAGTAAGCTGTATGACAACTCTGCTAAGTTAGTCAGTAGCCTCAGTATGTCACTATCACGGAAAATTCAACAGGCTATGGAAGATGAAAACGAAGTGAAAATGAGATGCAATGATAGTTTGTTTAGTAGCGCAGCACAAAATTTTCCTGTAATACGCAAAAACGTGAGCAGTTTCCAGAAACTTTGTTCTTTTTACAAAGCTGCAATCCAGCGGGAGATGTCCAAGAGGCTTCCTTCCATCCGTGATGGCAAAGAAGATGAGAGCGCGTTAGCAAAAGTCTTGGATGATCGAGAAAAGTCTCCGTTCCGCCAAGATCACCTTAACAAGTGGTTAGCGAACAAAGAACGAGACATTAATTTCATTCAGTCCTGTGTTGACATGATCACGAATGACTCAAATGCTTATGTTGTTCGCACTAAGTCAGAATTAGACAAAGTGGTCTTTTCTCCAAAAGTCCAAAATGTCCTTTGTTATGTCTTCACCAACTTGGACATAAATGACCCCTGCATTAATAGCATGGCTAATTACTTGGACACATCCCAGCTGGGAGGAACCGTTGACGAGTATAAGTCCTTCTCCAATGATGTCATCATACAAATGAGGGGAAATGCCCAAACCTTCCTCAAATATGCCAAACCTCTACGGCGTAGCAGTACTATCAAGTTTCTTATCATTGCTATGAAAAATACAAAATACAAGGGATCTTCCATCTACCATTACAAAGATGGCCTTCTACACACTGACAACTTCACACTGCCATCTGTCCCACCAGTAAAGACCATCACAGACAGAAACGATGTCATCTGGCGTAAGTTCCTTTTTTGTCTCCACTTCCAGGTCAAAACATTCCAAGTGTGATTTGTAAGATGTTTGTCTTTCTCTTTCCATCAGATGCTACTGAACTCACACTGGATGTGAATACTGTCAACAAAAATCTCACGCTGTCAGAAGAGAATCAGAAGGTGACAAATGGCAGTGTCAAGTCATATATTTCGAGCACAGAGAGATTTATTGATCATCCTCAAGTTATATGCAAAGAGGCACTAAGTGGTCGTCATTATTGGGAGGTAGAGTGGAGGGGTCACATTGTAGTGGCGGCTGCATACAGTACAACTCCGAAGAAGGACAACGGTTATGCCAAGTTACATTTCACTGATACTAAGTCTTCTTGGGGATTGCATGCCAGCCATCATGTTCAACTACAGATTGCATCCTGGCTTTTTAATATTCCCGTTTGGACAGGTTCTACTAGTGGCATAGAAAGGATTGGAGTGTTTCTTGACTTTCCTGCAGGCACTCTGTCTCTCTATGGTGTCTCTGGAAAGAAACTGAAACACTACTATACTTTTGAACAGGCTTTCGATAAAGCACTCTACGCAGGTTTTGCAGTTTATGACAAATCAAGTTATGCTTACCTGTCGTATTAGGACAGCAAACCTGTTTGCCTACATTATATATAATCAGCTCTGCAACAATTTTGGATCCTGTTGTTTTAACAGCCTTCCAAGCAATCAGCACCAATTTGTAGTTTAGTTTTGATAATTGTTACTTTGTTAGATGCTTATGGCTTCATTTCAGCTCGGGAATGTGCATACAACTATACCAAGAGAAATAAGCTTACAGTGCAAAGTAAAATGGAGGATTGGACATGGAAAGATACAAAGTTATCATTTGAAAACATACTATAAAGGTGTGCATTTCTCCAATAAAAGACTATTCGATACATCTCTCACTACATGAGATGCGATTCGATTCAAGGACGGTACATTTCAAAGTGAAACAATTCAAGGAATTTATTACCATGTTTTTTTTGGGGGGGGGGGGGGGGACATTTGTTTTTTATCCAATTTGACTTTTTTTGTTTGTTAGTTTTTTCCATTTGTGCACTGTAATAGCTTGGAGCATGTTTTTTTTTTCTAATTAGCAGCTAACAAAGATGGCAAGCTTTGCTTGATGAGCTTTTCAGTGGCCTTTGCAAATCAGAAATCACATCAAGTGATCTGTATGATGTAACTCTCCGCTTGTTTTCACTCCATGCACAATAAAAATGCGTTTTGCTTTCACTGTGTGCATGCATTGGTTTATCATTTTACTGCAACCATTTCTCAATACAAAGGTAATACTAATATGTTTGCCTTATTTGATCAAAGTTAAAGATGTTCATTTTTCCAGGTCAAATACATTACTTATAGTCAAGAAGTAAATTAATACAGGGTCAGAATGTCACAGCCAAATTGACAATTATGTTAACCTTTACTGGACATTTAGCATGTGAGACTGTTTCAGACACTATGTAAAGATGCAAGACTACTTGGTATAAAAGATTGCTAATAATTATGAAGTGCCAAATGGTGTAGATAAACTGCACTCAGTTAAAAAAAAAAACTTGAAAAAAAAAGAACAAATGTATATGTACGATTGGTAGAACTGTTCCTTTAAGACTCTCCCATTATCACCATTTTAGAGATAATATATAAAATATGGAAAATATGAAATCATGTAATTAAAAATAATTCTAAAAAAATGTATCATCCATATATTTTTTAAAAGATAAAAATATTGTTATTGATAAATTTACAGAAATAGCTAATGAATTTAATGAGTTATTTGTCAATGTTGGTAATGACCTACTGAAAGAAATTCCTGAGCCAATAAATAAATATCAAGTAGATAAATATATTATAAATAACTCCTACACTATGTTTCTTAGTGCAGTAAATGAAATTGAAGTTTTAAATGTTGTAAAAACACTAAAAAATAAAAAGTCAACTGATTGCTTCAACATTGACATGACATTAGTCAAAAACATTAAACATGTACAACCATTCACATATATCTGTAATTTGTCATTTACAGCTGGTATCTTTCCATCAAAAATGAAAACCGTTAAAGTCATTCCTATTTATAAAAACGGAGATAGACATTTATTCACTAACTATAGACCAATATTACTTTTGGCACAGTTCTCAAAGATTTTAGAGAAACTTTTTTTCACATAGACTGGACACTTTCATCAAGAAACACAAGCTCTTATGTGAAAATCAGTATGGATTTAGAGAAAAACGATCAACCTCGATGGCAGTCATGGAACTTGTAGACGCTATAGCTACAAGTATAGATAATAAAAAATGTACTGTTGGGATTTTCATAGATTTAAAAAAAAAAAGCATTTGATACTGAAGCTCATAGTATATTATTGAATAAATTAGAGAGATACGGCATAAGAGGCTTAGCATATAAAGGAATTTAAAGTTACCTAGATAACAGATATCAGTATTTGCAGTTCAACAACATACAATCAAAACAATTGATGATCTCTCAGCGTTCCCCTAGAGTCAGTGCTTGGCCCTAAGTTATTTATATTATATATAAACAATATCTGCTTACAAAAAAGAGCAATAAGAATTAATAACCGATCAAAATATACAAAACCAACAAATTCACTATTTATCAAATTAAACACAATGAAATTTTATGATCTAGTTGAGTTTAAAATTGCTCAAATAATGTACAAGGTACACAACAACCTACTTTGCCACAATATTCAGAAGCTGTTTGAATTCAGAGACAGTGACTATGATTTGAGGGGTATAAGTGTCTATATAAAATTCAAATTAAGAACAAATATTAAGCAAAGGTGTGTTACAATTATAGGTGTAAATTTGTGGAATAATTTTGGAATTAACCTGAAAAGGTGTGAATCACTGGTTATGTATAAAAGGATGTATAAAAACTAGTGATGCACCGAATATTCGGCCACCAAAAATTTTCAGCCGAAAATGGCAAAAATGTGCATTTTCGGTGAGGGCCGAAATAAAATTCAAGCCGAAAGAATTTGGCCGAAAGAGGATGTTGTGGTGACGCAAGCAAAAAAACAAAAACAAACACTGCAAGCGTCTGTTTGAATTAAACACCAAACACGGGATTGAGTGTCCGCCTTGCTGGCGTTTGTGAGTACCGGCGGCTTCATTGTGCACACCGGCGAAGGAGAGGGTCGCTTGGTAACCTGCCAAAAATGAGAGCGCTACCGAGTACTGCACTACAGGTGAGCCACTCTTTCTCCTGCAGCATCTTCCTTTTTTGCTTTGATGAGAGCCCCTCGAGCGCTTCAACTTTTTCACTTGCATTCTGGTGGCTGTGCTAAATACTTTAGCTAATGTTAGCAATATTGCTATCAACAGTTTTAAACAAGTAAACACCACTATCTCCGGGTAAATACAGATCTGTGCAGGACGTTGTGTGTGACTTTGCAGTCCGTTCCCAAAACCGATTAGCTGGTGTAAAGAAATGTATTTATTTTTAAACGTTGGTGAATATGTGAATGTTAATGTAGCCGCAAGGTGGCACAAGCCAGTGTATTTTTGTGCCGGTCCCAAGCCTGGATAAATACACAGGGTTGTGTCAGGAAGGGCATCCGACGTAAAACTTTGGCCAAATCAAACATGTGAAACAAATATATGACTTCCATACCGGATCGGTCGAGGCCCGGGTTAACAACAACCGCCATTGGTGTTGTTGACCTACAGGGTGCCGGTGGAAACTGGACTACTGTTGGTCGAAGAAGGAGAGGAGGAAGGTGTGTTCGTAGGAAGAAAGAGAAGAGGACCACCTAGAGTCTAGGACTGAGAATAGAGACTTTGAATGTTGGAACGATGACAGGAAAAAATAGAGAGCTGGTTGACATGATGCAGAGGAGGAATGTGGACGTACTATGTGTTCAGGAGACCAGGTGGAAAGGGAGCAAAGCTAGAAGTTTAGGAGCAGGGTAGAAGTTGTTCTATCATCGTGTAGATAGGAAGAAAAATGGAGTAGGACCTGGAGGTAAAAATAGTGTCAGATAGAGGGATGAGCCTGTAGCTAGGAATCGAAGGTGTGATGATCAATGTTCTTAGTGGGTATGCGCCGCAGGTAGGATGTGAGCTGGAGGAGAAGGAAAACTTTTGGTTGGACCTTGACGAAATGATGCATAGCATCCCTAGAAGTGAGAGAGTTGTCATTGGTGCAGCCATGAATGGTCACGTTGGTGCAGGAAACAGAGGTGATGAGAAGGTGATGGGCAAATTTGGTATCCAGGAGAGGAACGCAGAAGGACAGATGGTGGTTGACTTTGCAAAAAGAATGGAAATGGATGTTGTGAATATTTTCTTCCAGAAGAGGCAGGAACATAGGGTGACCTACAAGAGTGGAGGTAGGAGTACACAAGTAGACTACATCTTGTGTAGACGGTGTAATCTGCAGCAGATCAGCAACTGCAAAGTATAGGTAGGTGAGAGTGTAGCCAGACAGCATAGGATGGTAGTGTGTAGGATGACTCTGGTGGTGAGGAAGACAAAGACGGCAAAGGCAGAGCAGAGGACGAAATGGTGAAAGCTGAAAAAGGAAGAGTGTTATATGACTTTCAGTAAGGAGTTAAGATGGACTCTGGATGGTCAGGAGGTGCTTCCAGATGACTGGACAACTACAGCAAGTCCTTGGTGTATCATCTGGAAAGAAAGGGGATAAGGAGACTTGGTGGTGGAATGAGGAGGTACAGAAGTGGATCCAGAGAAAGAGGTTAGCTAAGAAGAAGTGGGACACTGAGAGAACTGAAGAAAGTAGAAAGGAGTACAGGGAAATGCAGCATAGGGTGAAAGTAGAAGTGGCAAAGGCCAAACAAGGGGCTTACGATGACTTGTATGCTAGGTTGGACAATAAGTAGGGAAAGACTGATCTATACAGGTTGGCAAGGCAAAGAGACAGAGATGGGAAGGACGTGCAGCAGGTTAGGGCAATAAAGGATAGGGATGGAAGTGTGTTGACAGATGCCAGTAGTGTGATGGGAAGATGGAAAGAGTACTTTGAAGAGAACGAAATGAGAGAGAACGAAGCATAGAAGAGGTGACTGTTGTGGACCGGGAAGTAGCAAAGGTTAATAAGGATGAAGTAAGAAGGGCATTGAAGAGGATGAAGAGTGGAAAGGCACTCGGTCCTGATGACATACCTGTGGAGATATGGAAGTGTCTAGGAGAGGTAGCAGTAGAATTTCTGACTGGGTTGTTCAACAGGATCTTAGATAGTGAGAAGATGCCTGAGGAATGGAGGAAAAGTGTGCTGGTGCCCATTTTTAAAAACAAGGGAGACGTGCAGAGTTGTAGCAACTACAGAGGAATAAAGCTGATGAGCCACACAAAGAAGCTATGGAAAAGAGTAGTTGAAGCTAGACTGAGGGTCGAGGTGAACATTTGTGAGCAGCAGTATGGTTTCATGCCAAAAAAAGAGTACCACAGATGCAGTATTTGCTTTGAGGATGTTGATAGAGAAGTACAGAGGTCAAAAGTGCCATGTTTCGTTGTGACTGTGCGGGAGTCGACGATTTTACATGGCGCACTTGAACACAACATTATACATGCACCTGCGTACTGACGTCCCCCATTCGCACAGGATTTCACATGGAAATTTCCCCCATTGGTTTCATTTTAATTCTTAATTTAACACTGTAGCAACAAAGCTATTGCTTGAAATCATGCCAAAATGTACCTTATAAATTGCTAGTAGATTGCTAGTGGCACAGAATATGCATATTTTGAGAAAGCTACGTTTAATTTCAAAAACACTTTAAATGATTTGTTTTAAATATTTTAACTTACCATTCATCCTTTGCAAATCTCTAGCTTTTTTTGTAATTTATGTATAAAAGTGTCTGAAAGTTGCTTTTCAAAAAATGTCTGTATGTGTGCATGTAGTGTTTTACAGTTGGTGAGGTATATGGAGCAGAGGATTCAGGAGATTGTGAATTACATGTCTGGGGGAAAATACCCTGATGGGTATAATAAATCTTAAAAATTCAGTTTAATAAGATATGCAGAAAAGCTAATAATACATCTACTGTATGTCTTGTTAAAATGTATTTGTGTTTATATGTGATTTATCAATGCTCACTGCAGAAAGCCAGCTCTTTTTTGGGAGAAGAAGGGTGATATAGTCCTGAAGAGAAGCAAGATGTTCAATGAACTACAGTCCTCTTCACTTGGTGCACATACGGACATTGTGAAAACCAGAGCAGCATTGTGCTCCAGATTTTATTGGCATGGCATGGCATGTCAGTGGATATTGACAGATGGTATGCGTTTTATTTCTGTATCTTGTTATCAACTCCTTTTGTTCAGCCAGTTAATTTAGGTTCTTATAATTTGACTTGTTTCTCATTACAAGCGTGCGTGTGTGCGCGTGTGCGTGTGTGTGTGTGAATTGCACTTCAAGTAGTTAAGTGATATCTACATATTGTTTGAGAACAAAATTAGCTAGGTTACTCTTGCATGTGTGTGCGTGTGACTGTGTGTTAGTATGTACGTGTCTGTGTGATTTATGAGTGGCCTTTTCTTGTGTATTAAGAACATAATATGTATATTATGATTATTGTTGTTAGCAGCAACATCAGTGATGACGGGCACTAGCAGAGGCGTTATTAAGTTTGAAGGATTGGGTGAACCTCGTCATGGCAGTTCCGTTGAGGAGGCTGTGCATGTCTTGGAAGAAGAGGACGATGTGGCGGTCTTATTGGGGGAGAAGGATATGTGTCAGGCTGCCGTAATGTCGACAACAGTATTGTGTATAGTATATTACGAAAATGGTGAGACCTAAAAACACTGTCACTGCTCATTGGTTAGTGTTTGGGGCTTCACCACACGATCTAAGTGTTTGAGGATGCATGGAGAATTTCAGAAATGAGAAAAGGCAGTTTGGCATCAGGGTCCACACTGCCCTGACTTTTTCGTCTTCTATGAGATTTTGTACTATGAGATGGAGTGAAGAACCACAGCCAAAAGAGCACATTTAAGCAAGCCTTTTTCTTTTTTTTCTTCTTTTTTTTAATTGACCAGTAGGAACTGCAATCTAGTCAGGAGGTCAGCATCAAAGTGTGTCATTTTGACCTATTAAACTGCCTTTGAAACAAAGTGTGGCGGCTCTTGCCAGGCGATATACTTAGCGGCTAGCTAATGCAGGCATCAGGCACTGCATAATATATGCCATCATAATTCATTACTGTATAGGTTTTTCAATGTCCTTAATTAGCAATTGAAATTTTTTTCAGGATAACACGTTGCTGTTTGTGGCAACAGTTTGCGAAGGTAATATCAACTGGGCTCCAACTAGAGTCCGGAGTCAAGTCAGTTGCCACGTTACCACGCCTTGCCAAGAACAACTTCAAAATAAAATCGTACTTAAACATTGATGTCCATGTATTATTTGGTAAGCTTTTATTTTAATGGCTTTCATTGGAGGCGTATTACTGTCATGCATAGCAGGAACTAGCGTTGCTGCTGCTGACTTGACTTTTTTTCTCTCCAAATTTCCACCAAATAAACGGTTATACCCCATCAAGGTCCAGAATTAGTGGATGACCCATTCATAGACAGTGTTATGATCCTGCTCTCAGTCTGTGTGTCTGGTGTTTTTCCAGTGGGCGAGTGAAGGGGGCGTTCCCACCAGCGCCGCACCTGAGGCGCATTTCCAATCAACAGACTTTAAAAGGACTCCAGGAGCAACAGAAGCTTGTCGGATTATTCCTTGCTCGCAGTCATTGCTCAAGTTATTTTCTAGACCTTTTTCTGAATCCTAGTCACGCGTTATAGTCAAGTATTGCTTTTTGTTTCAATAGTGTTATTGTTTTCATGTGTATCTGCCTCGGCGCTTTCTGTTTTGTATGTAGTTAGATTGTAGTTTGTTTTACTCCTGTATAGCCTGCTTGCGTTATAAGTCATTTTTGTTAACTTCATTTTCTCCTTGCCTTTTGCAAATGTTTTTATTACTAACTATTCCGGGTGGAGTGCTCGCGCTTTGTTTTTTTTCTTCCTGGCATTGTTGGCCAGAGTTTTGCGTTACTGTTGGTATGTAAATAAACCTCCAAATTTGTATTTTCCTATCGAGGCGTACGTTTTTTGGGATCCACTTTTCTGCCGACGTCAGTTGGACCGTTACAGACAGGAAGAAGATGGAACAAAAATCCATAAAGTCAGTGACTTCAATTCTATATGTAATTGCTGAATGCTGACATCCCTAACAGCCATTTCGACAAAATGTCTGTTCAAATCCATACTAACCTTTTCCATTTTTGTATGCCAGAGCTTCCTCTATGAAGTCTGCTGCCTCTTCAAAGTAAACGCTGATGTCAAAGTGATCCGTGTCACTGGCTGCCACTCCATGGTAGGTGATCCCTGTCCCTGCATAGAACTCTGTGCTGGTGTTCACGTGCATGAAGGAATTTCCCTCTGCTGCGTTGAGGATGTGGGTGATGCCCAAACGCTTTAAGCGTGTTATGTTTGTTGCCACAAACCTGCAAGTACAGTAAATGTGACAAATGCGCCAAGCTCACACCACACAGTAAAACAAATATAACATCATACACAAAGCTTAGCTACTCTTGCCACACAAAAAAGAGAAGAAAAAAACTGCCGCAGTAGTCATGCATGGTGTGGATGTGAAATATAGTTGATCACAGTAGAAAGGGCTTGAGTTGACAGAAAAAGTGAATACTACACATAATGTTAATACTTGGTGTCAGAATGAATTTGTAAGACCAGGGGCAATATTGTATGAGCTGTTATCAAACCTGCATGACGACTAGACTTAACGCAGATCTGATCAGCTCAATCGTGATCGGCCGATTTTTGGCGGTGATCGCCTGTAACATTATATTTGCCTGATCAATCAATGACATCATTGATCGGATCCGTGAAATAGGACATTACAGAAAAAACAACCTCGTTCACTCCGAAGTTGTCCTGTGCTGGTTTATATGGATGCCCGAAAGCTAATTTTTAGCGTCCTTGCGCGCCACGGATGTGGAAAGACTTTGCGCTGAGAAGCGAAAGTTTTGCCTCCGTGGCCTCGACCATCCAATCACAAAGAAATAGCCTTTGTGTGTTTTTTATTATTATTATTTTCTTTTATTTATTTTTTTTGACTGGTAAAAAGTCAGAAACCATTTTATTCACGTCAAATAAAAGAACTACAGTATGTGTGTTTATTTCATTTTAACATCTCTTTAATATATTTCATCAATCATTGTAAGTAACGTACACTTATGGGCCGGCCATGCACATTCAGCCAATCACAGATGCAACGAGCAGGAAGACTTGTTTTATGAACGAACACATAAATACAGAGACAAGGATACCAGATAAACTACGATAATATCGAACATTGAGTTGAGCTATTCTTGCAACGCGATTACCTAGAAATGAAAAGTCAATGCGGGGGATTTCTGCCGGAGCCAAATGGCTTTTCCACACAGCGTCCTGTGCAGGTAGTGGACAAAAACTGCCAGCTGAGGCCACAGCAACTTAATCTGAAGCTACGTAGCTGGTAAATTAAGCGTATGGACGTGTTGAAACAAGATAGCAATAGTATGTATATAGCACTTTATTTTTTTATAAGTAAATTATGAAATTAATATAGTAGTATTATATATAGTAGTATTGGGACAAGGCCTATATGTCGCAATAGTAACCTGAAACATCGTCGGTGTGTGACTTACAGAAGTCCGAGGCATCTACCCCATTTAACTCAGTTTGCTAAGTGACACATAGTCTGAACGTGACATTTTCTCCCATGCCTCTTTGTCGGACTCCCTACCATGGTTGTGTCCAGTCTTGCTCTCTGTTGTTAATTATTGTATGCCGTTCACCACCTGTAGGGTCAGATTGTGTTTTTGTATATTTAGAAGTTACCGCTTGTAACAAAAAAAAGTGTTTAAATGAATAGAAAATATTTTGTAAGTTTGTTATGTTTGTATTACTGTTAATGTATGTTCTATAAAGCAGTGTTTCTCAACACTGGTCCTCGAGGCACACTAGCCAGCCTGTTTTCCATGACTCCCTATTCCAATGACAGCTTATCAGCACGCTCTGGAGAAGCCTGATAATGATCCTCAGCTGCGTTGGAATAGGGAGACATGTAGAGATGGGCAGGTGAAGCCTTGTGAATCTGAGGCTTTCCTTCAAATTTTGCCAAACCAGATTCGGAGCTATGGTGCTTCAATGAAAGCAACTTTAGGGACATCTAGTGGATGAGTAACGTCAAAGCTACCTATGTCACTAAACGGAGGTAAATACTGGCAGGGACCCACCTAGTTATCTTTCGGAAATAAAAGTACAAATAAATATAAATAATGATACAAAATATGTGTTATTTTGTTTAATAAAGTTGCAATAAAAATGCTGTTTACTTAAGTAATTATGTTGGTCTTGTGTGCATCTTCATTATAAAGGGATTATTTCTGAACCAAAAAAATCACAAAAGGGGACTGGGGAATTTTTTATTCAAAAATAACTTCTCCACAATGGAAGGTTTTAGGCGGCTTCTTTTCACACTCACTAATTCTCCAGCTTTTGAAAATATATGCTCACATGGCACTGATGAAGCTGGAAAACAAGTACTTGCAAGACCAGCGCTAGCCATTTTGGTGCCCTAAGCATAAATGCTTTGTGGTGCCCCACCCCTGACAAAAATGAACAATATCTGAGTATTTGTCAGTTTTGCTTTATTTTACAAAATAACATGTTTCAAAATCTTTCACAGAAAAGATACATAATTAAATCTTTATAAAACACTAACAATGGCACCAAATCATTACAATTTATTTTTACTAACTTCTATTAACAAGTAAACATCTGGACATAAACATAAATAAAGAACTTTAATTACAAATTTTAAAATGCAAGCACAAGTTGTTAGAGGCCCTACAGAGGTACCTATCTGCATTTTTGGTCAGGTCAGTTTCTGAGCAATTTTCCCATTGTTCCTGATGACAGTCAGACCACTTAATAATTCGGGTTCGCCATAACCTTCAGGACTTATTTTTTTAAATGCATATCTCCGTAATTATATGTAATGAGCTCATTCACCATTGGGTTCCCTGGCATCTACATTTACAATATTAATTTCATATTTTTTTAAACCATGCAATATCACCTTTAGCCACAGTAAATGCCAACCATGTAAGCAAAATATGGAATCACACCAAAAAACGCAACTAAATCACCTTAAATCACCTTTTTCCACACTCTCACCTTCCCTAACGGCACCAGGGAGCTTCCTTAGACATGTTAGGTGCAATGAGGCAAAGACAAGGCCAGGACCCAGGATGCAGAGAAATGGGATTAAACTGTTTATTTGTTTTCAACGTATCAACAGAAAGTCAACTTACTCATGGAAAAATACTGGAACACAAAGTAGCACAAAGTAGGGAGAGAGAGAGCCATCAATCCAGGCTACGCACTGGGCCCTCTGGCAACTTGCCTTTAGCTCTGTGTACGTCCAAAAAATGTATTTAATTTTACTCAATATGGGCAAAAGAAGATATTACATACTGATATTATCATAATTAGTATTATTATGATTTTTTTTACAAGCTTAATTTTTTTGGGGGTGCCCCCGCAGGCAGTTGATGCCCTACGCAAAGTGAGAGTGCCATGTCTGAGTATTTGCATGCCACTACCCACAAGTGTGGGTACAGTGTCCTGCGAGTGGCCCAGTCCTTTAAAGGGTCTTCAGTTCTTGGCATATGTGTCTCTTTCAGATACCTATGAAAAAAGGAAACATTAGGATGATAAAAGTCAGCAATACACAGCCCATTTACAGATACAGTATGTACCTCTGGATTTCCACCGTGGCATTCGCTGCGGCACTGCCAACTTGATTTGCAACATCGACACGGTGATCAAGTGGTGCCCATAGGCTGTAGTCATTGTCACCCTCATCTGGCCTTGCCACGCAATCTTTAGGTGGTAAAGGGACAACTTGTGATGTGGTACGTACTGGCGCTCTTGACACTAAGACAATCCCTTGTTAGCTTTTCCACTGAGTTTTGAGCATTACCTTGGCTGCGAAATCCAACAGTTTTGAAGCATGGATCCAGTATTGTTGCCACTGAGAGGAGGGTTGTTGTTTTTTAATCCATTGAATTTTTCATTTAGATTGTTCAGTAAGTTATTTGCGTCCAATGCATTTTTGCTATTGGGATTGCTTTGGAGCCAGAAACCCTTTTCTCCTCAGACAGCTCTGTTGTTGCCTTGTTGAAAGGCCTGAGGATCAAAAGGCACTGGTTGATGATGTTGTATTCTTCAGCACTGAATAGCTTGAAGTCTACACTGTAAAGTGCTTTCTTACAGCTACAGCTGTTGCGAAAGTGCTGTATAAATAAAGTTGAGCGTATAAAAAGTTTTACTTTGCTTCTGTCCTTGTACTGTCCAAATTTTGCTCATGTCACAGTTCAATCCTAAAATCCAACAGAAAAAAAAGAAAGAAATATTTTATTTTTTCCCCCCGTTCAGTTCTTCACATTACTAAGGCTTTGGGAGCACATTGTTCTGATAGCGTAAAAGTTGAGCCAGTGCTAGATCTCTCTTTAAAAATGACAACATGTGGCCTAATATGATTTGTATTCTCTACAAATATGTTGTGGTGTTTTCATTTTATACTTGATTACATTTCAATAGCAACAGTTTTGTAACTAGCTAGCTAGCTAGTAGTAGTCGTTTTGTGTGCGAACTTTGTTTTGAAATCTCTGAATTCTGACTTCATATATTTATTAATTTTTTCGTCTATGTAAACAATTGTCGGTCACGGAATCGTCTGTCGTAAACCGAGGACCCCCTGTGCCATTCCTGTTCCTATCTTGGTCACAACTCCGAGCGGGGTTGTTATAAGATGCGTGACCTGCATTGCACAAAAGCTTTTGGTAAGGAGCAAAAACTCACGCATTGCCGACGAAGATGCGTGGATAAACCTCGTGGACGTGTTTAGTTGGCCAGCTGTAAAAGCCGCTATCGTTTGTCAACAAGTCGTTGAGCTGCTGAAGAGTCACTTCGAAAGCCGACATGTCCCGTGGCTCTGCTTCTGCTTCCGCTGTGTTTATTTTTAGTGGAGGAACAAGTTACCAAAAATGTGACCCATGACCAATGTGAATTATAGCCAACAAGTTTTTCAGTCACCAAATGTATGTAGTAATTTATGATTATAACAGGGAAGGAAAATCATGTTGATTCATTTAGCACTTTGTTTTAATAATTGTTGATATAGAGACAACCTTGACATATTAGCAGTTAATAATGATGTAATCTGATCTTCCGGAATTTAATTAAATGTGACAGAGCTTTTTTCTTTCTTTCTTTTTGCTGCCATTCATAACACGGCAAATTGTCTTTTTTGTAAACAATGAATCATTAGTCAATAATTAGCTATTATTGTATTACTGTACTACCAACAAAACAATAGAGTAATCAATTTCAGCATTTTTGCTCTTCTAATATGAGGAGTGGAATCCTTCATTTAGCAGTTTAGATAGTAATAGTGTCAACTAGTCAAAGGTGGTAAGTTAGTATAAAGGAATAGACAGTATGTTTTAATTGTAAAAATATTAGCGAGAAATAGGAAGTCCTTTATTTTAATTTAATTTTTTTTATTTCATTCCATATCAATTCATGCAGCCAGTAAAAAAAAGTGAACAAATCCCCTATAGTCAATTAACATTGACATTTTTCAGCCTTGAATAAACTACAACACCTACTTATTTGATTGTTGATTAGTGAAAAGTTAAACGAGATGGGCTGTCCAAAGCTGAGTTTATGCTTCTTAAACTACACCTTCTGACGTACCATCATCCCTATTAAATTACATAAACCATCTAAATCAAGCTGCATATTGCTAGAATGTATTACCTATAGTTGCTTTACAATATAAGCTTTGCAAAAAGAAAAATTTCAAAGCCTTCCAGTGGGGTGCTACGCTCTTTAGCACAAGTGAGGTTGCATTTTTGCTGCCCGGCAACGGAGGACTTTCAAAAAGCTGTCAATTTTGTGGGAATCCCGGCGAAAGCAGGACAAGAGGAACTGGAATTTGATCAGTTTGGATATCTTGTCCTGACCAATGTCATTGCCGCCTCTGTAGGGCAGCGAGGAGATGGTCTGAGCTGTCGGGTCCATCTGTGCAAGCAAAAACATTCTGCATTTGGTATTTAAATAAATGAGTGATGTACTAATAACAGCAATCTCATTTGAATCAGTCGTTCTTCTGTTTGTGTACCTTGCCAGATAGTATGTTCAGGCCATCTCCCAGGTTCTTGGAATGTTCCTGCAACTCGTGGATCTTGTTGATTATTTTACTTTGAGCTGGGTGAGGCAGGGTGTTGGCAGAAGAGGATAGGACCACCAGTGGGTCCACCCAGGCTTGGAGTAAGGAACGAGCCAGTGAGAGTAGGTCTGACTCCTGGAAAGGTCAAACAGACGACTGAAGGCAGTTTGGAGTTGGGACAGATTATAAAATAAGGAAAAGAAAACACCCAAAAAGCTGAGGCAGTAGGACTAAGAGCTCTCCCAATCAAGTGATATAGTTTTTTTTGTTTTTTATTTATGGATTTATTTATTCTAGATATTGTTATATTTAGGCAAGAGTACACCAAGGACTAATTGTCCGCAAATCATAAGGGGGTTCACAAAATACAAACATATAGAAACAACCATTTGTGCTCACAATATAATAGACTGCTCTTTTAAACATCCTCTCAGTTCCCACAATGCAAGACAACAATGGCATAGAAAATAAATCATAGTAGAAAATCAATTTCCAAAGCCTGAAATAGCTATAAAGCTGTTCATGGAACAGGTTTTGAAAAAGTCACCTACAGACACTTGAAGCGCTTGCTCTTTGTCACTGGGTGTCTGCAATGATGATGTGTGGCACGCTGAAGGCCGAGGCATGATCATCCGGCCTATAGGAGTAATATGAGAGTCCTGGCAGGAGCACATACGTTCATAGCAGTTATAAATTTAACATTTCATTCTAACGCATTGCAAGATTGCTGATTTCTTTCAATTTACGTGCGTAAAGGTTGCTTGGTTGGCACACTTGGGTACTTACTAGCTCATGGGTGAGTGTTGTGCTGAGAGAGTGTAGTTTGTCAGAGTGCTGAGAGGCTCGGTCCAGCAAGTCACTGATAGGGACGCCACTGCATACTGCCATCATGTACAAGACTTGAAAAAGAAAAAACAAGATAAAGGTTTTTGGTGCTTTTAAGATGGACATTGGCAAAAGCAATATATATATATATATATATATATATATGGGTTGCGGATAAGCTGGTCTGGGTGTTTACCATGGCAGCAGCATAATAGTTTGGGATTGTTTTTTGTTTTTTTCTACTTTCAATTATTTTATTTATTTCATTTTGACTTTTGTTTTTTAAATTCAGTTAGTTTTAATTAGTTTTTATTGGGGTCTTGTTAGTTTATATATTTTTATTTATTTAGTTTTTGCTTGTTTTTTTATTACTAGTTTTAGTATTAGTTTTGCTTTATACTGTATACTGTGTATATCTGTATGGTGTATTTGTGATCAATTAAAATAAAAAAGGTAATTAAGTATTGTGTTATAAAGTAGAGTAAACTAAATTCCCAAACGACAGTTTGACCTCCTTTTTTCTGTATGGCCACTGAAACTGAAAACTGAAACGAAGGACATGTTGACGATAATTACAGTTATTTTTAGTTTTATAAATGTAAAAAGTAATTTTTCGTTATTTTAAAAGCATTCTTTATTTTATTTAGTTTTTCTCTCTCATTATTTGTCACTAACCATACTCTTGCCATTTAATTGCAGGTCTTCTACAGATATGTTATTATTATCCTTTTTTATGTTACTAAGGAAAAAAGGAAGTGTTGCATTGTACTACATTCTGGGGTTAAGAATTTCCAACTTAACAAGTGTCATTCCTTCCATTGAGTTAAACTTTTAACCCTTTATATTGTTTTACTGAAGGTAAAAGACAAATGATTAACTATAAAGATATATTTTCATGTTTGTAGATAAAATGTGTTTTGCTGTAAAAGTCCCTAATAAACAATAATGCAGATAACTACTGCAAATGGCCCCGAACTTAGCTTCTTAATTTTTCCCACAATTTTCAGGCCCTGAAATATCTGGAAAATATCATAAGTTATGTAATGATTTGAGAAAATCTCTTAACATCCAACATTGTATTTGGTCAAAGAAGTGCAATTGTCTTACCTGTCATGAAAGGTTTTCTACCATTACATCTGGCGTGAGCCATTTTTCTTTCCTGGCCTGCACCTTTCTGTTTGATTTTTCCTCTTTTGCCTGTCGCCTCTTTGTTTTGACTCCACTTTATAGTTCTTCTGCTTGAACTGTTTGCTTATGCAGCAGTAACAAGATTATGTCCTAATTGTTTGGTACTTGTTGGTCTGGTTAATAATGCAAGTTTGGTCCAGGAGATGTGAATGAATGCAACAGCTGCAGGTTGATTTTCAATGGAGGCGCTTCTGTGCAGCACGGAAGTGGAAAAAGCTTCTTGATCACAATTACGCATATGAATAAAGACATGCATGTTCCCGCAATGTTTGTCAATGATGTTGTGACGTACTTTGCTCTCATTTATACTTAGATTGATTGCTTAAAAACGATGTGAGCAACTTCCCTGAAATTCAAATTCAATCGCTATGACGGAAACATGGTTAAAGGAAAGTCTAATTAATAATGTACAGATTGAAAGATACAACATATACTATGTAAATAGACTGGATAAAACTGGTGGAGGCGTTGCTTTTTACATCAATACAAGCTTAAATTGCAAAATTATAGAAGAGAAAAGTATAATACAAACTATAGAAATAACAAATGATATGGGTAAAAATATATTAATCACTTGTGTTTATAGACCGCCTGGGCCAGGAGCTGATTTATTTACTGATAGAATCATTGAAATGTTTGAAGATGTCACTAACAAATCAATAATTGTAAGTGGTGATTTCAATATATATTCGGGCAATACTGCAACAAAAAAATGACTTCAAGAACTACATGGAAATTGCAGGTCTATGCCCCATGATATCCCAACCTACCAGGATCACTACTCACGGTGCTTCAATACTTGATAACATATATATAAACATAACAAGCGGCATATTTACAAAAGTCATGAGTGATCATGGCGGCACGGTGGTGACTGGTTAGCATGTCCGCCTCCCAGTGCAGAGGATGTGAGATCGAGTCCGGGCTTCAGTCTTCCTGGGTGGAGTTTGCATGTTCTCCCCGTGCTTGCGTGGATTTTCTCCAGTTGCTCCGGTTTCCTCCCACATTCCAAAGACATGCATGGCAGGTTAATTGAACACTCCAAATTGTCCATAGGTGTGATTGTGAGTGTGGATGGTTGTTCGTCTCTGTGTGCCCTGCGATTGGCTGGCAACCAGATGTACCCCGCCTACTGCCCAAAGCCAGCTGGGATAGGCTCCAGCGCCCCCCGTGACCCTTGTGAAGACAAGCAGTTAAGAAAATTGATGGATGGATAGATGAGTGATCATCTGCCTGTATTTACAATCTATGAAAGATTAAGCATAAATACTGCACAAGAGGAAACCCCAATCATCATAAGAGACACATCCAGAAAAGCAGTAGAACTTTTAAGAGAACATTTGAAGAGGCAGAACTGGGATCAAGTAACGACTTAAATAATGCCTATAATTATTTCATGACTACACTCAAAATACTACTCATAAGTCTTGGATGACAAATGGGTTGAAAAATGCTTGTAAGAAAAAAATAAACTTCTATATAGAATGTTTCTCAAACATAGAACAAAAGAAGCAGAGTCTAGGTACAAAAAAATATAAAAATAAACTTTTGTCCATCATAAGAAGACAAAAAAATGGATTACTTCACCAATTTTTTAGAGAAAAATAAATGTAGTACAAAAAAATCAAACGACTACACAGATATGAATATGTCACTGATAAAGCAAATCATAGATGTGATTATAGAGCCTTTCACGTACATTTGCAACTTATCATGTATAACATATAATTTTCCCAGGTATAAGAAGTGTCGCACATCAATCGGTTGCCAGTTATTTAAAAAATAGAAAACAATATGTTGAATTCAATAATAGGCATTCAAAACACAGTTATGTAACTTTGTGGGGTGCCCTAGGATAAATTCTGGGGCCAGTACTTTTTCTTCTTTATATGAATGATCACTGGCGTAACATCATTCTGAGAGGCCCCGGTGCCCCCAAGCTACGACTCGACTATGGTGGAAGCAGGACACAAAATGTTGCTTCATGCACGTCTCCTTGAGGATTTTTAGCTTTAATGTCATGTTTTTTTTTCTTTTTTGCGCGGCGCTTTTTTGTGTGTGTTTTTATTTGCAAAGCATGACGGCGACGATAGCACACACTACCACTTTTTTTTCAACTCGCATCACGTCATGGAGGCTCATCGTGAGGGACGGACTGGGCTCCAAATTCAGCCCGGGAATTTGATTTGGAGAGGCCCTCGATGTGTCTTTTTTTCCCCCTCCTAGCACATTCCAGCATTCCAAAGACAAAACAATAAGCGGTGACAGTGAATTTAGGTCTCATCATTTTTGTGGTACAAACTGAAGAGAATCTTATGACGTTGATTTTCCAAGCACTTCAGGTTGCCATGTTGATGCCTGCCTTTAAATTTGGTATAAAAATGTTAACGTTGCACTTCCACTAAAAAAATAAATAAAGAAAAATTCCTAGCCTCTGGGTGACATTCACACAGAATCAACCAAGCCAACTACTGTGACTACTAAAATGTGAGCTACTTTTCAAAATGTTTAACATCAGAAATGGGTTATTTAGAAGCTCAGGAAACAAAATCCAGATACTTTATGTAACCAAGTGGTGCAGATATCCATGCAAAAATAAGTAAAGCACACTCCAACTAAAGGTGAAAATGTAAAATAACTTAATAAATGAAATTTTTGTGCAGTTAAATGCAATAGTAGCTAAGTTTTATCAAAGGTAGTCAAATCACATACATGCAAATCAAAAATATTGAGACAAAAATACATCCGTATCCCATCCTGAGTACCTCCACAAAATTGATGACTCGCAGTCCACCGCGCCAATGAGCCTCTCATGGTTCACATCAGTGACATATCTTACTATCACAGCACACTGGTCTGTGGAGGTAATATCTTGTGTGGTGTCAATCTGCACAGAAAACATTCCTGCCTCCCTTCTTTAGAAAATCAGTTCTTTCATTCATCTGCTGATTACGTCAATGACTTTGTTGACATATGTCTTGGAGAACAACGTAACGTAAAGTGATCCTCCGCCTTTAGTCCCGGCCTCATGTTGACTTTTGCTTTTCTGTATGCATTCATTAACATATTTTTTGAGAGTCATATTAAATTTGGCTTCTTGGCTAATATTGGACTCTGCCTCTGTCTCTGGTGACAGGACTGTTAGATCTGGATGAGCAAAAACATTGAAGGCCTAATCAATAACATTAAAAAGGAACATAAACGTCTAATTCATCAGGACATCAGAACTACTGCAATAGTGAATAGGCTCCTAATTTTGGTTTTATTGTACTTGGAACATAAACATAAATTATTGTATAACAGTTAATTCTATGCATAATACAGAACAATTGCCGACCTAGTACAACAGCCCAACACAATCTGTACAAATCTGCATGCTTACTAGTAGCTCCTGCTTCATTTGGTTCCTTCTCCTCCTCCTCCTCCTCCTCCTCCTCCAAGAATGGCACCACCTCTTCATCACCATGACTGGAATCACCCAGTCCTTCAATACTTCCTCCACTAGTGGTCTTAATAGCTGATGTTTCTGCTGCTAATGATAAATGTATATATAATCATAATGATGTTAACTGTTGTGTTCTTAATACACATAGCAATCGATGCAAGAAAAAACACACACACATAAATATATCTCTCGCGCTGTTAAATAGTCTGCGTCTCCCCTGTCTTGTGCCAAAGTGTTTTCGTCAGAATCATTCTAGCCCAGTCACAGTCTTCAGCCTTGTTGTCCTATCTTCTATGTGAACTTTTGCTTGTAACTTTTCATAGCCACAGCAGAGTTTTAGTTTAGGAGTGATTTTTTGTTTGTAGATTAGATATCCTCCCTTTTGGAGTGCCTTTATTTTAACATTTTATAGCCTAGTTTTTCCCTCGAAACGAAGTGTTTTATGTTAAATAAATATCTGCCTTGGTGGCCAACTCTTCTCTCTGCGCCTGAGTCCAACAGCCGCCTCAGCGGGTCACACACGTGCTCATGTGAAAGTAATCCAGCTAATTTGTCTGCATATGAAATAATATGGAGGCATTCCTTAATTGCTAACTGTGTTGTGATCAAATCACAGATGTAGGTATTTTTGATTATTTTTGATGGTGAGCATTGCAACAAAAATCAATCAATGATGCTCCATAATGAAATCATTTGCATTAAATGTACGGACTACTTGGTCTAATATTGAGCCATATTAAAAAGTGTCAATTTGTATCTGTAAAAGTTGTGATTCGTACCTAAAGAAATGACAACTTGTAGTCAAAGAAGTCGCCACTGGAGTCACAAGTGCTTTTTCTGCTGCTGTCCAGTCACGTGAGTTTTGCACCATATATCTCGCTACAAAAGGTGCAAAACTGATTCGTACTTGTAGACCGCCGTGATTTGTACTCGTAGAAGAAGAGGGCGGGCTCTGGAGAATTTGGGCGTGCTAAAGCTCAACCTCATTGGTTGAGCGAACGACAGTGGGTTGAACTCAAATGACGCCCATGCACAAGTCCGCAATTCCGAACAAACAGAGTAGCCACACTAGTTTACGCGTCATTTTGGAAGAAGAGGACGTCCCAGGCGTGAAAATTTCAACATGGTTCAATATACAAACACCGTGTGGAACAGCTTACACGTTGGTTGACATGCAAAGAGTTATTTGAAATAGTCAGATCAAATAACAACATGTATCATTCAATAAGCAAGATTGTGCATCATTTGAAATGTTTTATTTTATGTCCAGAAGAGCCGTTTCTGCATCCATCCAAGACGAGAACAGTATTCTTCTCACAAACAGAACAAAAGTTATTGATGGAGCTGTATGAGGAATTCAAGACTCACCAAAAAAGGCAATACTGCTGCTATCACTAAGACGAGGGAAATATCATTGGCAAAAAAAAAAAAAAAAAAGCAGACAGACTAAATATATAAGTTATAATTGTTTCATGTTAGATGTGTATTTCACATTAATCGTGTTATTAATTATTGATTTAATGTAAAGCACTTCGAATTGACCTACATATTCATTCTTCACTGTTACATCTCAACAGTAGCCAAAAGCGATCATGGCAACAAGTCGGCAAGTTGCCTATAACAATATATATAAAAAATAAGACTAAATAGGTTTTTGAGCTGTAAATATATGTTGCCCATTATTGTAGCCACCAGAAAAAAAGACTAAAACCACCGCCTGCTACATTCACATCAGCAGAAGATCTGCAAAATAATTTTCCATAATCCGGCTTGATGGAATACCCCCAGGTGTCATCTCCTGTCTCTTGGCTGCTTGCTGATGGAGTGGGTCATCCTTTTCACTGATGCTTCAGCAGTGTTTCCAGCAGTTGTCTCCACCTTTTGAGCAAGATTTTGAAACTTATGAGATTCTCATTTAATGAAAAATAAATAAACTAACATTTGACCTAGTTACTTTTGTTAAAGTAGCTAGGTGACAGTGACACTGCTCACATCTTAGTGATACAGATAGACTAGCATTTCAAAAGCAAAATAGCCAATATTTAAATAAGAGTAATGTTACATTGGAAAATTTAACTCAAGTAGAAATTAAAAGCGCAGAAAAATACTTGCACAAATATTTGAGTACTGTGAGTGATGAGTAAACTAAGAGTGTAAGAGCCTTTTTTTTTTTAACTGTTTGCAAAGCATACATTGCAAAATACTGACATTTATCAATAAATTGTAATATTTAAAATAAAATTATTAAATACAGAGGATAAAGGGTTGATGTTAAAATACCTGTAGTGGCTTAAAGATATAATGTTAGTCAAATACAAGTAGCTGAGTACTGTCCACTTTTGGTTTAGTTTATCTTGTAAAACATTCAATAGGGTTCTGTAACTCTATAGTCATTTTTACAGGTACAAGCTATTGATCGTATGTTTACACTGGTAGGCTTCAAATCTTGAAATAAAAATCGTGACTTCAATGTGTTCAGTTTTCGTGACAACAACATGAGATGAGCTAGCTAGCTAGCACCGGATTACGAGCTATGTTCATACAATAAATCTTACCTTCATACTAAAACTTCTTTCTTTCTGCCCACTTGGAGTGCTCTGCATGTCAACCAACGTTTAAGCTGTTCCACACGGTGTTCGTATATTGAACCATGTTGAAATTTTCACGCCTGGGACGTCCTCTTCTTCCAAAATGACATGTAAACTGGTGTGGCTACTCTGTTTGTTTGGAATTGCGGACTTGTGCATGGGTGTCATTTGAGTTCAACCCACTGTCGTTCGCTCAACCAATGAGGTTGAGCTTTAGCCCGCCCAAATCCTCCAGAGCCCGCCCTCTTCTTCTACGAGTACAAATCACGGCGGTCTACAAGTACGAATCAGTTTTGCACCTTTTGTAGCGAGATATATGGTGCAAAACTCACGTGACTGGACAGCAGCAGAAAAACCACTTGTGACTCCTAGTGGCGACTTCTTTGACTACAAGTTGTCATTTCTACAGGTACAAATCACAACTTTTACAGATACAAATTTACACTGTTTGTACAGGTACAAAAAAAATTTGTACAGGTACAAATCAAGACTTTTACAGGTACAAATTTGTTTTTACAGATACAATTTTTTTTTTTTTACAGGTACACATTTTTTTTACAGGTACAAATCACGACTTTTACAGATACAAATTTAGACTTTTTTTCTACAGGTACAAAAAATTTTTATAAGTTAGTTTTGCACCATATTTACCTCCATACCAGGCACCAGTCGTGTGTGTGTGCTCCTCGCAAGTGGCGACCGGTGAGCGCGGCTGCGCAGCCGTTACGGGCTTGTTGTGGCTTTTTTGACAGCATCTCGACTAGTCGGCCTGTATTTATATAGTGGACTGGCTATACATATATTTCCTTAAAATATTCATATGTGTATTGTAAAACACGAGGGGCGCAAAAAATAAAAATAAAATAAAATAAACGCCGGTCCAAATCGGCCTTGGACCGACCGCGGCCGTTTTCTGAAATCCCCAATGGTCAGTCCGCCCCTAGCAACTAGCGCCGATCTATGCGTTGTTCCACTGGTGCAACGCACGGGCTGCATCGTCGAAATTTACGCCACTGTGAATGATATTACAATCATTTCAAAATTGTTAAAATGGATTTTGTTTGCAGATGACACCACTTTATTTTATGCCGGGAAAAATATATATAATGTATTATAAGTAATAGAGAAAGAGTTTAAAAATGTTATGAAGTGGTTCAATGCTAACAGACTGTCGAAAATATAAATATAATATATATATAAAAATAAATATTCGTAAAACCAGATTTATGATTTTCAGTTGTAGAAATATGGATGTCGAAGCAACACTGACGGTGCAAGGCATAGAAATGGAAAGGACCAATGAAATTAAGTTTCTAGGTATCATTATTGATGAACATTTAAAATGGAAAGCGCATATAGAATATGTCTATATTTAAGAATATGTCTATATGTCTATATCTAAGGTGTTACACAAGTTTAAAGAATCATTGAACAAGAATGCTTTGTTATTGTTAATTTATTGATTGTTCCATACCTGACCTTTTGCATTGAAGTGTGGGGGTGTGCAACCAAAACCTACACTGTATCCATCTTTCTTTTACAGAAACGTGCTATTCGTGTTGTTTGCTGTTGTGGATACAGAGACCACACTAATCATTCAACTGGCCTCTGATGTTATGTAAACCAATTTACGCTTTCTACTTGCTGATAAGAAACAAATACGTAGTGTATGATTTTTTTCCACTTCACAAGCAAAAATGAGAATATGTGTTTGAGTGCATGTATGAGGTGTGTCAGAATAGCTCCAGCACTAATCTCACAAAATATACATTTTTCATTATGGGCATACATACAAAAAGATTCTTGCTTTGTTCAGTGCTTGAGAAGAGCTGAGAGTTGACAGTTGCAACATCCTGAGCATCTGACAGTTCCTGGCTGAGAAGGACATTTTTGTGCTGGAACAACCTACTCACCCAAACTGATCCTGCAAAGATAATGGCAAACTTTCAGGGAGGGGAAACTTTTTGTTTGTAGTCTTTTATGGTACTAGTCCTGGAACTTTTCTGACATACCTTCTACAGTATGTAGTTAGTTAAGCAGCAACAATGTTGAGTTTTAGTCCTTTGGAGCACTTTCTTGCAGACAGTCCTTTTTCCCCCCTCCCTACCCTCCTCTTTTCTGTCAGCACCCCACTGGTGTTTTAAATGCAAACACACGCACTCTACATGCATGAAGAACACACCCCCTTTCAAAAAGAGCACATTCTACACAGAGGAGTTTGCAGGCTTCCGCTCGCTGCCATTTGAAGGGGATTCCTGGTCACACGTTTGGACAATCGAACACTGGACTAAGACATCCATCCCATCAAGCACATTGGTAGGAATTTGTGGCATTTCTTATTCATTCACTCACTCTACTATGTTGGGTTTGTCAAGTCAGGCCACATGTAGTCCCAAAAGTACATGATGTTCTTTCTTGGCACATGGACTCACACAGAGAGGTATGGAATGGACTTCATGCAAAGAAATATATTGTATACTCTTTGCTTAAAAAACGTATTTTTATGCAGCCTTTACTCAAACAAAGTGATTTCATAGTATAGCAGGGAGAGTGTGTTGCTGAGAGAACATTGCATCCCGTACAAAAGTTAATTGGAATTTGATGCTAATGTAATTATTAGAAACTGCACACAGTTTTCTTATGGTGTATGAATGAGCTTTTGTATTGTCATGGCAAACAGCACAGACACCTTGGATGCAGCTGGCTAATCACACACAAGCGGAGGTAAAACAATTTAGAAAGAAGAACCAGTTTTACCTGTGAGCTTCCAAGTTGGTCTAACTTTTAGACCTGTTGAAATGTGGGATGAAAACCTTCCAAGTTTTTTCAGTTTTATGTCAAATGACAAACCATTTATAGTAGCCTACTTAATGTGCCTGGTTGAGTCTTAAAAAAAGCACAGTTATCTGTGTAACAATGAAATAGCATTGTGACATAGCATTACACAAGTGGCCATAGTATGGTCATAGAAAAGGGGCTCGTTTAAACTTTTCCTTATGTTTTTAAAGGGCCAGTTCAGCCACATCACAGAAACATTTGATCACTCTCAAGCTGTCCATTCAGGCACGTCACTGAATTTTAGAACTATTGACTTTGAAGTAGAGTTCATTTCGTCAACGAAAACTAAACACAATTAATTTCATCAACACACATTTTTCACAGAATTAAAACTAGACTAGACTAAAACCCTCATTAATAAAGAATAATGGGACAAAATCAATATGCATTTTTTGTCGACTAATAAAGACGAGACAAAAATGTACTTCATTTCATAAAAAGTGGACTAAAATCTATCGACATTTTAGTTCCTGAACAAAAACTAGATGAAAATGACGTGATTTTGTAAAATTTTGTCTCAAATCTGCAGCTATAGTGAGTGCAACATGTTAAACATGGGACAGACAGGAGGTGGATTCACAGTGAAAGGTTAAAAAAAAAGAGTAAATTATAGTTATAATGTAACATTAATCCAACGGCTATAACGTTCCAACAATAATGTTAATCCGACTGCTAACTAATGCTGGCTAATTTACTAGTTTATAGCATGGAGCCATAGTAGCCACTTGTTGACATACTGTAATTGTGTGTCAAGTTGTTTTTCATCAAAAGGATGAGAGAAAATTTTATGTGAAATAGTTTTAGATTTTAAATGTTCAACATTATCTGCTAACAAAAAATATATGCAGGTCTAAAATGATTGTCCTGACTAAAACTAGACTAAAACATTGACAGTTTATTTTTTACTAAAACTAGACGAATAACGTTACGTTTTCTTGGGCTAAAATAAAGACTAAAATGCTAGATTTATAGTCCACTAACAATGGACTAAATAAAAACAGGATGAGTTTGACTAACTATGATAACAACCAACAAGCGGGGTTGAAACTAAATTTTAAAATGACTGATAAAATTAACACTACCTTAAAATCTAAAAACAGGATCTTAAATTAATCATATTCATTCATGGGGCACAGGAGTGACTGTTGTCATATTAAAGAATCAGACGTGGAATTTATGCAATCATGCACTGTTCTATTGCTTTAAAAGATGTTTATGAATTTTAAGCAAAATCCGTTATGCTTCTTTTGCTCCACAAGCTCTTTCATTATCTTCTTGTGTGTGACCTTGGAAAGTTTTTGAAATGTTCACACTAGGACAAAAGGTTACTCATGTTCATTGCTTTTCATGTGTGCATGATTACAATGACATTGTAATATCCAATCCCAAGTTTAGTTTGTCCACACAAAATTTGGTTGCTAACAAGAACATTTTCTTTTCGCTTAATTGAAGAATGTCTATTGCCACAAGCTTCCAAATGCTGTGATGAATGAAGTCACCACTTGGCGGCGCACTACCATATTGTGTACTCCAACATTAAACAAAGTGTTGGATGACAACAACTAGTTCATCAAACCATATGATGACCTTGAAATTATATTTAAAAAATAATTTTTTTAAACGTCAACGCCCCCAATGTCCCTTCCTGTTCTTTGCTTTTTAGCTCCCAGAAGTGTTTGCCAATCAACTTCCTCACAATATCAGGTTGCGTCACTGACCTTTAAACCCCCCAAGCCCCTGCTCAGCCTCCCACCCTGACCCACGCTATCATCTCACGTGTTTTGTCCCCTCCCACCTCCTATCGTGTGCCCTCCCCTTTCACTTACTCGCTTGCGTCCCCGCTGTCTCTCTGTCTCTCTCTGCCTCCATTGGTGGTGCTCGGATCCACAGGCTGACGTTTGGAGGACAGGAACAGGAGCAGGACTCACATCATCAACTTAGCCATCAGCACCAGAAACATGTCGGACTCCGAGACCGCCGCCGCCGCTCCCGCCGAGGCCCCAGTTCCTGCTCCATGTGCCAGTATTAAGGCTGACCTGGACAAATGGTAAGTGATGCATGCATGTAAAAATGGATGTGCAACTTTGAATACTTCAGCCAAGAACTGACCTTGATCATGCAACCTATATGGCAAGTTCATACTGCGACCCCGGGGTTGCCATCTTCAACACTTTTGCAATAAAATAAAAATGAATGATAGGTGTGATTTCTCAAATAGTTTTAAGAAAAAATTTTTGTTAACATTTTTAATTTCAAAAACGAATGAAATTCCAAACAGTTTTAACAATGCGAGGGTTTATTTAGAATGTCCTCAAATCCGTCATACTAAAATGGAGTCTCTTTAGAGGACGGTGTGAGTCGCGCTGAAAGTCAACACAAACCGAGCTCTCATTTAACCGACTGTGACATTTTAGCAGAGTCTTGGGGTAAAGGTCATAAAAACTCGGGGTACGTAATGTTGGGTACAATGATTTGGAGATGAATGGTATGTGACAGCGGGGTGAGGTTTGATGCCCATCTGTACGCATGGATGAAGGCTGGGAATCTGCTTACGTCACTATCCTCCCCTTCCCACAATGCCTTGCGTTATCCAGTTGCATTCGGCCGCCTGTCTTCTCTTGCATCATACTGTGTCAACAATTAGCAACACCGCTTGTGATTATTAAAACATTTTTTGGTCAAGATTTATGACCCCGAACAAGAAGAATGCCTGATGTGTGCAACCAAGCGAGACGTGGTGATGTAACACGCTAACTCCCAATGCAGCACTTCACGTGTAGCCTTATACGTATGTGTGATGTGGATTGCAACAGATCTCGTGAAAACAGGAATTATTACCATCAAAATTCTACCATGCCACAAGTATTTAGTGACATAGGGTAGCCCTCTCGATCCCCACGCATACTACTACTTACCATCCACGTTTGTTCTAACCCTCTCATACTGTTCCGGTCAAATTTGAGCCATTTTGAAGTTTGATATAACACCCTGAAATTTGATGACTTTTCCTTAAGTGATTTAAAATACACAAGTATTTTAAATGTCATTTTTTGAAACGGGTGCTACAAAGTTTGTGTACACTGGTCATATTTGACCTGTGTGTACATTTGCCAGCGTGTGTTAAGTCAAGAAAATGGTGGTCATGATAAGAATCCTGAAACTGTGAAACAACAAAGGCCACACATTTATGGGACAGTCATAAGAGTGTTCAAGAGGGACCTTGAAACAGTCTCTAGAACTTTTGCACAGGTTCCAGCAGAAAACACCTGTTGGACTTTGAAGGGTTATGTGGGCACCTTGAAACAGTGAAAGTGTACAGTATGATGATTCTGACTGAACATAATGAACCAAAGTCATTCAGAGGTCAGAGGGTGCCTTGACAAGGACGCACGGTCTACACTACAATAAATATAAATATTGCAAATAAAAATACACTTTCTAAGTATATATATATATATATATATAATATTTGCAACATATTGTATGGTGTCCTTGAATGCCAAGAAAGACGCATATTATTATTATTATTATTATTATTATTACTTATTATTACTTATTATTACTTATTATTACTTATTATTACTTATTATTACTAATAATACGTAATAATAATTAATTATATGTCCTCCAATTAATAATATCAGACAGATTAATATTACATTTTGAAAAAATCTGAAGTTCACGATTTGATATGTCATTTTTATGAAGATATTTTTGGCCCAAGTCAAAATATTACTGGAAAATGAACTGTATGTAAGTTCATTTGAAGTTCTTTTAAATTCTCACACTAACTTGTGCCGGGCCATGATAAAGTAACGGTGGGGTGTGACTTGGTCAGATAAGAATGGAGAGGGTTGGCTTTACCAAGCATTTTATCAACTCATTCAGAGTCTTAGTTGTAACACAAAATAGTATATATATTTTATTCCCATCTTTATTCATCATCTATTATCACATAGACTGACAACATTGACCCCTCATTGTGATCACCGTGGAAGTAGTGTATTTTATTGCAGCTTGTAAAAGTCTTGGCAGGTGCGTGAGGGAGAATCGCTCGGAGTCGTCAACCCTCCTCAGGGTGTTAATGATTGTTGCTTATTCTCCTGTCAGAGGTGAAAATGGTGGTGGGTCATTTTACACAGTAGTAGTGTTCAAATGTTGGCCCAACAAGATGAATATTGTTAGACTATCCTCTCCTTGCTCAGCAATAAGTTAGATGGCCATTAGAAAAAAAAAGATAATTTTTGTCCCAATGATTTGACTGTTAAGATTTGATAATTTAACTTACATTTCATTGCCTTTTTGTTCTAATAGCAATCAAATTGACTGATAACCATTTCATGATAATGGAAATGTAATGCTAAAGTCAACATTTCAAGTCTGTTAATTAGTTGACATTAGAATCCAATTGCATATATACACACATCTATGAATGAGCAGCTGGCAAGTGAGCGTGTGACAGATTAATAGTTGTCAGAACACTCCACTGGGCTTTCCGGGCTGAGCTTGCACAGTTAACATGGCAGTCTGTGTAATCAATACTCAGGCCTCCTGTGTATTTATAGATGGCAGCTTTTAAAAGACACGACTCGTGGCGTGTCAGAGTGGGACCGTGTGTGCAGGATAACATGACATGTTCTCAACTATATATCAACTTACTACCTGACACCAGCTTTTTTTACTCAGGATCACCACGTAAGCAAAATGTCAATGACGTAGTGACATTACATAATGTGGCATTAGGCATCTCTTTATAATTGTTATACATTGTCACTAACGGGTTTTCTAAAGAGAATTTCGCACTTTCAATGCTGGTTGGTCTGGACTCTATGTGCGACCTTGTCAAGGTCACATGGGAAAATGTAGAATACAAAGTGCATTAAAGAGTAAGTCAACCCAAAACTTTTCTTTAAATATGTTTTATGTTCTACGCAGCCCCACTAGTCTAAACACAGCATTGTGATTTATATTGTGTTTGTAGAATATGGGAAAAAATGCTGCAAAATCCACTCAATTTTATCCATGTCAGGGGGCGGCCATTTTGCCACTTGCTGTCGACTGAAAATGACATCATATTGCTCAGGTCACAGGTAACGACCAATCAGCTGTTTTCTGAGTGTGGTCGAGTTTGACATTCACAAGCTGAGCTGTGAGTGCTCGTTTCCTGAGCTCTGAGCAACTGTGATATCATTTTCAGTCGACAGCAAGTGGCAAAATGGCCGCCCCCTGACATGGTTCAAAACAAGTGGATTTTGCAGCATTTTTTTATATTCCACAAATGCAATATTAAAAACTAGTGGGGCCGTGTAGAACATATTATTGTACAGAATATTTTTGGGGTGACTTCCCATTTAAGTGGTGTTAATAGAGTGAAAATACAAAATCAGTAATAATCCAGTCCATGTGGATATACAGCATGTGACAGGTGAACTATTTTTTAATATATACAGTGAGCAGTAGCTGTGTGTTGCAAACATCTAATAGATAGCATGCAAGTTGGTGCTTTTAGACTTTGGGTCCTTCCATAAGACCAAAAGAGACCCACCCCCTGCTTTACCCTTTACTCTCTAAACGTGTACACACACGGACGCACACACAATCTCCCGTTAGGCGTTACTGATTGACTGCAGATGCATGTTTAGTCATACACCCTAATTTTTACTATTTACCAATATGGAATTCGGTGACTCAGCATAAGTTAGTAATATGAGTGCACTGTGCAAAAGTTTTGTCGATGTCATGAAACATCTTACACCTGCCTGATTGCAAGCTCAAAAAAATGAGCAAGTTCATACTGCGACCTCGGGGTAATCAAAATAACTTCTTGCTGTTATATTGTATTACAAACATTCAGCTGTAATGTTATTAACGTCTAGTTAACGAATTTACATGAGCCAGACAAAATTAGCTACACGTGCACAGGTTAATTTGACTCCCCCCCCCCCCCCCAATTTTTTAAAAATATGTTTCCAATTTGCTGATTATTGCGCAGACGTACTGTAACATTAATCTATTTACAACAGAAATCTCAGTATCATGTAGTGCAGTTCTGCACTACGACAAACTACAATCCCAATAACAAAATATTACATTAATTTCTCTTTGGCAGTGTCACTCAAAAGTGAACTTTATTTTAATTTTTACTAGAGCTCATATTATATTGTGTGTCTGACTCATAAGTGTATCCGAACATCACTCATTTGACTAATGTTCTACATTATTTGTTTCTGCTGCACCTGCCAAGCGATCTATAATGCATGTCAGTCCCACAAGACAAACTACAAGACGATCATTCTAAATAATTCAGCCGTCTTTTGTGACAGACAGGAGGACGCCATCACACGGCCGCAGCGATGACCGGATGTATCTAATGCATCCTCGTAATTATGAAAAACTAATATCGATATTCACTCTGGGTTGAACCCATAGTAATCCGTTTGAGCTGGTGCAGGTCATTGGTTGACAATCCAGCTTTGCCTCTTGACCCTGTAATATGACCTTCCTTAACAGTGTGAGTACGCTCCCTCGGGACATTGTGTGATGGCTCCTGGTGGTGATGTCATCGTCTCCGCCTCCTTTCCTGTAATACACACACACACACACGCACGCACGCACCCCCACGCACGCACACACACACACCTACTATTTTCACACAAACAGGGCTAAACTCTTAGTATAATGTTTTATTTTTATGATTTCTAGAGATCTTACCAAAGTCATCCTAATATTCATCTGGGCGTCTCCTCCTTATCAGCCATATTTTTTTAAATTACAAATAATCAGAAACTGGTTTAGTTGATAACACATCATCATCCCATATACACACACACGCACACACATTAATCCCTCATCTGATGTAATCTCAGCCCTTTCTACGTCCTTCATGACACACATAGCGCCCACCGCTTTCAGCAGCCTCCTGGCATTGTAAAATGCTGAGTGATAAGCTGCAGCGACCAGCTGCATGTTGCATCACGCACAGGCAGCCCGCCACAGAACAAACCAGCAGTCAGATTGAGTGCATTTTATTTAGTTTGAATGTATTAATGTAGTTTTTTTCCATTGACATAAAAATGTGCCTCTACAAAGATCATAATGCTCAATTTTGGTTGACATAATAGAGTATGTGTACAATACAGGTATATTTATTATTGAGTAAATTAATGGGCAAATTTTAAATTCAATTTTTATGGATGCACACTCTAAAAAGTGAATTGTGAACCAATTTAAGATTAAAGAGAAAATTGTTGACCAATTTAATAAAGTTGCTTCAAGTGGTAACACGCGATTGAATTGAATCAATCCAATGTGATATATGAAGTTAATTAAGTTAATTCAAAGTGTCTATATTAAGATTAATTCATTATGAGTTCATTAAACTTAATATATTCACTTTGGATTAACTTAATTCAATCGTGTGTTACCACTTGAAGCAATTTTATTAGGTTGGTCAACAATTCTCTTTTTAGAGTGCAGTAAAATCTGCAGGGGATTTTATATTCTGGTAATTCATATGGCAGTAATTACTTCTTATGGATACTTGCTTTTTGTATAAATAATGGCTTTGCTCAGATTTTGGCATTATACCAAATTTAAAAAACAGCTTAGTTTATACAATTATTTCACTTGTGATAAGAAGTGATTAATTTACTAATATATATTATTTTATAGTAAAATATATACATTTTAAAAATATTAATTATACTTTCATTAAATCTATCAATATGTAAAAAGGATCAATAAAGCACAAGCTAAACACTACTTACAGTACTTTTTGAGGCTTCTCTCAGTTTGAATTGCATTTCTACATATCTTGTATAAGAGTTGGCCCAGTGTTACATTGATCAGAAAATGTGCTAACTGCAATACTACACCAGCGCAAACTACATCAACACCAATAAACATGTGTGTTAAATAATATGTCTAAGTAACAACCTCTGAGAGCATTATAAAGGCAGAATAGTTGAATCGGCTTTAATATTGGATCTCATTGAATTGAAGAAGTTGTTCAAATGTTGTCACTGTTCGGTGTATTAGTAGACACACACACTTATAAATGTATTCAAACACTAAATGCACTTCTGTGAAAATTCTAACTTAGACATAATGTACTAATGTCATGAATGGGTGGGAAGAACTAACCGATGACATTCAAATCATGTGACCCCTGCCCCTCTAAGCTCAGCCTTCTTCTACCTGCGTGTCTTGTCATCGTCCCATCATCACGCAATCGGCCTTCCTCCCTCAGCCCCTCCTTTGCTGTGTCCCGGCAAACAGATGGGTCCATCCACACATTTTCTTTTGTATTTATAACTCCTCCCACTACCCTACCCCCTTCTCTTGCTCCATCACCCTAATGCACTTTGGCAGTGTCGGATGGAGACTTTGCTGCTGCTGCTGCATGGGAGTCTGAAATAACACTCTCTCTCTCTCTCTCTCTCTCTCTCTCTCGTTCTTTCTCTTTCTCTCTTTCTCTATCTCTCTTTCTCTCTCTCTCTTTTTCTCTCTCTCCCTCCCTCTCTCTCTCTCTCTCTCTGAAACGGTTATCTATCTGTATGAGCATGTATGTCACAAGATGTGAATGTAGGTGTGTGCCTTTGGTTGGCTGGCCCAGTCCATGTTGTTGTCAGCCTGAATGGGATAAGCACAGTTTGTGCAGGTGGTTCCTGGACTGTTTTTTTTTTCCAGTTTACTTCATCTGTTAGTACATGAAACAACGGAACTGTTTTGGCAACAGATCTTAATCCTGCTCACTGGTATTCATTGTGTGCTACTTGTATTGTAATTGACCCCAGGTTCCATTACTTGCAGAATGTGCTGGTTGTCCATATTTGATATAAAATTGAGAATCTCGTATGGATTCATGTCTCAATATGTGTCTATTTGTCTTTCAGTGTGGCGGAGAAGGGAGTAGAAGCATGCAAAGACCTCCTAGAGGCCTTTGATGCTTGTGTGAAGAGTGCTACTGAGGGGACATCATGAGCCAAGAGTTGCCATCCAAACCTCAAATGTAAGCATTTCAACCTCAGGCCTTGTTTGGGGTCACTGAAATTTGGACAGGAAACGGGCGTATTACCTGAATAAGGTTATCTCCTACATTGGAAAAAAAAAAGAAAAACATTAAAGGGGAATTTAGCCCATATAAATGTAACAATAAAGATGACATTCTGATTAATATTGTGTTTGTGGATTATGAGTTAAGCAGCAAAAGCCACCCATTTCTATCCGTCTCAGGGGACAGCCATTTTGAAATTGCTTTCAACTGAAAATGACATCATAGTTACCGCAGCTTCAAAAAACAGATGAGCTGTGATTGGCTGTTGCCTGAGCACACGTGATGCCACTTCCAGTTGACAGCAAGTGGCAAAATGTGGTCTTAAAAGTATTAATTGTACATGAAGAATAATTAAGTTATCAAATTAGTTATAGACCAAATAGTATCATTATGTTTAAAATGACTAAATGTATCCCTTTAAAGGAAATGATCAAATACAAAGATAATTTACTGTGAACTGTATCTTCTGATGAAGCCGAAGCTCATTTTTGTAACTTGACCTTGATGTCATCTCCGCTCCTGGACAGTTACAGGTCAAAAAAATGAACACAGGTTCAAATGTTTTTTTAAATATTTAGCGAAGAATAAAGTTAAAAAGACACACACACACACACAAGTCATGGGTATGGGTGCATTAGACTGATGACACATTTGCACCCTTTTAAAAGAAAGTTTCTTTTGGACTCAAATGCCAATAAGAACTTTGAATATTAACACTACTGTATACATACTGTTATAAGCATGTGAGTGGCTCCACCACTAAATTCAATTAATAATACAAGTAATATGGTGTTATGTTTTGTGATATTTTTCTTAAAAATGCAACATTACTGTGTGTTTGCTGGTACATCCTCAGCTCATTGCTGGTCTCTTATCTTCACCGCCTTTCATTTCACCTCTTCTTCCTGTCTTGTAGGTCCACTGCACTAAGTCCTCCGAGTTCCCAGCATTCCCTTCTGCACACCAGCACAGGACTGATTGGCAACAACAACGACCATGAACACGGTGTCACTAGCACTGTGTTGATTCGAGCTGAGTTTGGGACCTGGCAGCAGTAACCAGTCTCCTCTGTCCTCCCTCCCTCCCCTGTTAGAACCCTTTACTAATGTCCTTCAGTCTTCCGCCATTCCCTCTCCCTCTATGACTGATGTATGGTGCATTGACTTGTTGATACTTCCAGAGAACTAATGGCTAGTCATGTAAAGGTACATTCTTAACTTGAAATAAATACTATCAATGGAAATAAAGATATAAAATGATTGGTATACAAAATAAATGTTTCAGTACTTATTGCGCAACTTCCTGTTCTCTAACAAGTGGCTGAACGGCAAAATTCACAACATGTATTTGATCCATGAATTGATGTGCAGTATTCCAGAGGTGGCAAATCCAGGTCCAAAAAGTAAAAACCCTACCACAGTTTGGCTTTAGCCCCTAGCTAGCTCCCATGGTGCTTGTTTACCTGCTAGCTATAGCACAACAACGGAAACAATTACCGATAAGGGCTAAAGCCAAACTGTGGCAGGGTTTTTACTTTCTGGACCTGGATTTTCCACCTCTGCAGTATTCAAGCAATCCTTATGATCTTTTTCACATTATGACACACGATAAGACCGAGACGACGCCTAACAATTGGTCGACCGCATCTCACTGATTCCATGCTTCAAACAGGAAGTTCTCAAAGCCACTGAGCTTGTGTCATCAGCAGATTGTAAAAGAAATACAGAGACTGGAAGACTCAGAAGTGTATTGGTTGATCACTGTCACCCATGCTGCCTGTGCGGAAAGATGGGCAGATATACATATCAGAATCACTAAGATTTACAGCATAAATTCTATTATTTCTTTATATTATTTACTTTTTCTTAACAATGGAACTGCTTGTTCATCCAATAACATTTCAAAATTGTCCTCATAGTTGCTTGCTGTTACATCGCCTTTTTTCGTATTTTTGGTAGTTTCTTGAATTACAGTGTAATAATATTAATATTTACACCGTGGTTTAATTCACTCTAGTCCTTACTTATGGGCCAGGCAGAAATGCACAGCATGTCACTGTTGTGAACAGTTGTTGGCAGGAAACACCACACTGCACACTGATTAAATAAAGAAGAAGAATACACGGAGCACCCGGGTCAGCATTTAATTGGTAAATGGTTTTGAGGGAGGCCCCTGTCTACACTTACACACACATAAGCCTACAGTTCAAACACACGCAGACAGCAATATGATCAGCTGTTGCTTTGCTACCCTTTCAAACTCCAGAGACTCTTTTGGCCTCACACCGACTCGTTCCCAGAATAGTCTGCTGTTCTTTGCTTTCATGCAGACAGTTGGAACATGATTCTGTCTAAAAGGTTTCTTCGCATTTGTCAGTCCAGTCCAGGATGTACTGCCCAAAGCCAGCTGGGTGAGTGCTGATGGGCTCCGAGCTCATCCACAATCCTAATGAGGACAAGCCCTATAGAAAAGGAATTGATACTCTTACACTCTGGTGTATATTTTGTGAAGGAAAAAGTGTAAAGTCATATGCTTGGGGAGGCAAATAGTCTCTCTTGAGTTAGAGTTTGAGTTTAGTGCCCTGCTCAAGGGCACCTCAACAGTCATCAGGATACAGTCTTGTAGCTCTCTAGCAACTAGTTTGAATTTTGAATTTTAGAAAGCCCTCTTGGGAGTTTCTCTCTGTCACCTCTATTGTGGGCTCAGTAGTTTATTTTACAGCTCCATTGACACCGAGTGGAGTGTAGACTTTGCACATTTCTAGCAGTCAGTAAAGCCTCTAAATCCCATTTCAATGGCTGACATGACCACCTCCCAGACACATTGACCAATCGCCTCTCACTCACCAAAGTCTTTGGTCTTTTTTTTTGGTTTTTTTACCTGCACTGTATAGTGTCCAATTATGGCTCACATGTTTTGTAACTCCACACGTGTCTGTATGTTTGAACTTTATGCTGCATGACCGCGTACTGTCTGTATGTACAGTATGTTATGTATGGCTAATGTTAACAGGTGCAAAGTGGTTCAAGGGGGGTGTCGGGTGAAAGTCCTGTCATCACATGACACATTGAATCAAATTTTTTTTTTTTTTTTTATTATACAAGTTATAATTTCCCAAAGGGAAAAAAACATTTTGCTGTAAATTTTGTAGCCCACACGCTCACAGAGAACCGAATCACACACATGCAAGCATTCAAGGAGAGGTGTCAGAGTGAGTGGCATCCTGCGTTTGGAGGAAGGGGTCAATGCCTTGCACAAGTGCACCTCACCACTCACTAGTATTGAACAACACAGGAAAAAATTAGACAGGCACTGAACATGCAACCATCAAACTAAGAGATAAACATACCAAACAATGATTCGTATTGTCACAAAATAAAATAGAGTGATGCAGTGCAGTCTAACATCACAACAATCGACAAGCACATTGATAAACAAACACATCTGTGACAATGACAATCAAAACTGCATTACCACACTGCACAGCTGTGCACAATGTTGCGATTGCTGCGTGTATTAAGTACAAATGATTACTTCTGTCGTTTAAAGAAATGTAGTCATAACAGTACCACCCTGTGGCCACTTTGTATATTTCACCCAAGAAGCAGCTCCTTTGTCATGTGTTGAGTAGCTTTTAAATAGTACATAAAGGAACACTTTTTTTTCTTTTCTTTTTTTAAACATTAGGCTAAGAAGGCCTACTCTTGCATATATGTTTTTAACCCTCACATGCATGGACATGGACATGCAATAAAAGAACCCAACTCAACTTTATTTATAGAGCAGTTTAAAAACAACTTTAGCTGCATGCAAAGTGCCGTAAAGTAAAATACCACTATATAATTCAAATACAATAAAATGCAAAAACAATGCTGAGTCGAAAGCCAAAGCATGACAAGAAAAATAAAGAAATAAAATAACTCATAAACACTGTTAGATATGAAACACTTTAGTAAGCTGACAGCACTCATTTTAAGATTTTTTTTTTAAGATGAAATATTTGCAAACCAACAAGCAGACTTTTTTTCAACCAACAAATAGACATCATAATGTGAACCTCAATTACAGTAATAACACAGCTCACCTGTGGACCTGTGATGGGAAGTGACACCAACATGCCAAATGAGATTTTAAAAAATGTGTCCCTTCAACCCATTTTTCTCTAAAACAATGGCTTTTCCCTGTAACCATGAAGAAAGTGGCCTATTTGTTTATAAAATGAATGGATTGATAAAAGTGTCTTCTCTAAAAGATGTGGGTTGAAGATGTTATTTCTGGCCACTTACACTTTGTATGCTGCCTCCTACTAACATGGAGTATAAAATAGGAAGCACTATCTTCCACTGGCATAAATGTTGTCTATTAATATGAATGAAATTATAAACCACGTATTTGTGATTTCCTGACACAGCCCATCCATTTTATTTATTTATTTGTTTATGTTTGTATTTGAGGTTAGGGAACTGTAATGGTTGCATAGCCTTAATTTATTGGGGCAGTGGATGGGAAATCAAACTGGTAACCGCTGCACCAGCTTTCCCAAATTATTAACCATTAGAATAGAATATAATTACAATACTAGCATAGAATACAATACTTTATTGTCTGACACAAATGGTGACAGAAATTCTTCTTCAACTAGGCTCTCAAACACATTCCCATCCAGACACATTTCACATTCAAAACACACATAAAAACAAATAACTAATACATGTTACAAAGTGTTATTTTCTAAGGTGTTGAGGTGTTCAGAATGATTATAGCAGAGGGAATTAAAAAAAAAACGGAAATACAAAATGTAGATATTTTTTTATTTAAAGAATATGTAATAACAACAATATATATTACGCATATAGATAAATATATTTAATGTATAAATGATGTTATTCTATTACCTTGTCACCACTTTTATAGCTATTATTTTTTTTTTTTAAAGATATACATTCCCATGAATATATAGCCTTTATATTATTATTATTATTTTAAATCCAAGATTGGGGCTGGCAGTATAGGGCACTCATCTGGGATTCTAGGATTAGGTTTACTGTGCATCAATTTGAAATTGAATTTAAATGCTCTCTGCTGTGCAGTAGTTGCAGCTACCTGTATTGAATGCAACTTTGTTGTAGTGAAAAAATAAAATACAATAAAAAGAGAAGGGGTGGAGGCAAGAGAAAGAGAAAGGGAGAGAGAGCGATGGAGGAGGGGACGGGAGGGAGAGAGGGGAGGGGGAAAGCGGAACCCGGATGCTGATGCTGATCGTATTGAATGAATAGAGGGGATGCAGGAGGGGAGGAGGACTAAAGAGAGGGGGACCGTTCCGGACTGCAGAGTGCTGCATGAAGGCCATCCCGTCCGAGATGAGCAACTTCTGAAACATCTCCTTCTTCCTCCTAAGTGAGCTTTTTGTGCGGTTTTATTTTTCGGTTGTGAGTAGGAGGAGATGCGGGCATAGGATGGGCACGGTCGGCCGGGGAGGGAGACGGGAGAGGTGTGCAATCCGTCAGCCCATCTGAACCGAGGATGCCGCTTATTCGGGCTTCCTGGAACAAACGTAACCGGCGACTGCACTTTTCCCGGTTCTCCTGATCCAAACACCGCACATCTCCGTTGGGAACCAGGGCGGGTTTGCCTTGTCTGGACCGGCCTGTCCGCGCCTCTTTGACGCTCCCCCCCGCCCTCATCCTTCTTCCTCTATTTCCTGATGCAGGGCCGAGGAGGGGGTGAGCCAAAGTGTGTACCGGATATTGGAAAAGCCATTCTGGATGCTGATGCTGCTGTGATAATAGACGATTATCTGGACTAACGTCGAATGAGCACATGAAGACAGAAGCCATCGAGGCTTTAGGGAAGAACACACAAGGCGGATTCGGAAATGTATTTTTGACATTAGGAGAGAGGAGGGGGGGTCCCTGTATCGATCAAGGCATGGATTGCATTCTGACTTGGGATATTTGAGACTCTGCACTTCCAGAAATCAATCTGTTAGTCTTCCTGTTCACGTCTGAGTAAGATCTGCACCACTTTAGTACAAACGCACGCACTGAAATAAGGAGCAGTCATTTATAACAGGGAGTGGGGTGGCTATTCACATTTTGTGAGCACTTCCACCGTCACGTCATCCTCCTCTGATCTCCACGTTTTTCTACGTAAACGTCGCTCATCTCAGCAAAAGCCCACAATGATTTCTTACTAGTTTAGACTATAGTTTATTTTATTTATTTTTGGGTGGGGGCGGGCTTGGAGGCGACACGACAAGCAAGTGAATGGGAGTAGCCTGCGGGGCCCGGCGTTAGATCACGACCACCTCCGACGCCAAAGTCTCTTGGGATGAGCCTTGCTGCATTGCGAGTCCAAACGGGCCCACAGCTCTCTTGATTCGTCTGGTTTGAAACTGGCAATTTCCCCCCTGCAATGTCGGGAAAGATGAGCAGCAAAGAACTGGGCCAGTCCAATCAGTATGTGGGGCCTTACCGGCTGGAGAAGACCCTCGGGAAGGGACAGACTGGTAGGAATTTCCTTACTGTAGTTTCGTCTGTCAATGCTGCAACCACTTACTTCCTTGTTTAGAAATAGTCAATTCATTAGGTACACCCACATAATGTAACACGATTTCATTTGGATGTACACTGGTATGGCTTAACTGAATTGGCAGTATATGCTACAGCAACTATTTATAGTGGCTGTCTGCGGCAGCATGGTGGGCAAGCGGTTTACTTTATATATACAGCATGTCTGCCTTTATTTCTACGTTCTGGGTTCGAATCTCCTGTGTATAGTTTACAATGCATGCTTTCCATGTGCCTCTGGGTGCGACTGTTAAACTAACTTAAGTCTCTAAATTGCCCATGGGTATTGATGGTGTGAATGGGTGTTTGTGTACATGTGCCCAGTCTAGTCCAGAGTGTAGGCCTACCCCACCCCGGAGTCACCTATGATCTCTGCTCCAATACCTTAAGGTCCCTAATGAGGACAAGCGCGAAGATGGATAGATAAAATGCATTAGTAACTGCATTGCATTGCATCGCACTGAGAAATGTTCCCCCTCTAAAAATAGTTGAATAAGGTATTAGAGGCATTAGAAACACTCGGTATTGTGGATGTATGTCATCTCTTGCACCACACTATGGATATACACAACCCATATTGATTAGCCACACTCATGTCCCAAGTGTCACTGCCAAACAACTAAAAACTGTTCAATTCAGTATTTGTATTTTTAAATGGCTTGACTCACTCACACAGTGTTTTATTTAGAGTTTTAAAAACATGCTTCTATAACGTTTCTCTCCTTTATATTACCCTCTTCTGGTCAAAAATTGTCTAAAAAAAGACCCAAACAAATTAAAAACTCTGACTCAAATTAGCTATGTTAAGGAATTAGGCTGTATGTCATCCCGGGAAAAACATTGGACTGGCGGTTAGCAGGTTCTCTGGCTTCCTGGTGTCGTTAGTCTTCATGTTGACCTTTACCCGTGTACCCCTGTCTGTGTTTCAGGACTGGTGAAGTTAGGTGTCCACTGTATAACCGGACAGAAAGTGGCCATAAAGATTGTCAACAGAGAAAAACTGTCTGAATCAGTTCTCATGAAGGTAACTTACATTGTCGATCATTTCAATGGCTTCACTGTGTCCAACATCTCTGATCCGATATCTGATAAGAAATCTTGTGCATAGGACCGCTTTTGTACACAACATTGAGATGACTTAATTGAGCTTAGCAGTTTAGATGCCCTGGACTTATTCAGTCTCTCAATGGCCTTCTGTCCGTTAAAAATGTCAAACCTGGGGCAATAAACACAGAGTCAAAGTTGTTCCTGTAATCATCTGTGTTCAACTTAAATTGGGACCATTCCAACATTTATTTATTTTTTGTATTAGTGCTACTCCTACAATATATCACATTTTCATCCCCTGTCTGCAGATTTATATTGCATTGGAAAAATGCCCATTAACTACTCTAAGTTCTCTAATAGTTTATTGCTGTGCAGATGTCTACACCAAAGGTTTTCTAAAGCACATTCCAGCTGCAAGTCTTTCTGTCTTGACTGTAGTGTAGATTATTATTTGTTTTAATTTTATTTCAGATTTTGTATTTGGGGTCCAATGTAGCTCCGTGTCAATTGATGACCTACCACAGAAGTCCAAAGGCTTATCATCACTGATTTTTCCCTTGAATGCAAGTAGCGTTTTTTTGTTTTTTTGTTTATAGCCATATGATTACTATATATAGTCATGGCCAACTTCTGTATAAATATAGATGTTAGTAAATAGACATAAGCCAATATGAGCCACAAGGGCTTGAATTGGCTCTTGGACAAGCTGGAATGCCTGGTCACTGTCAACCATAGTGGCCCCTTACTTAAGGTTGGAGGTTAGCTCGAAAACCACAACATTATGGTTGACACTAAACAAGTTAGGACTTAAGCCAGAAGTGTGGTGGCTATGAAGTGAGGCTTTTTGTTAGACAACTTTTCATTTTAACCATCTCTGCCTAAAGAATGACTCTAATTAGGGCGAGGCAATAAACCAAATTAATTCGATTAATCATCATTTTAAAAATGGATTCGTTGAAAATTTGCTAAATCGTGAAATCAAATTTTGTTTTCTAGATTATTAAAAGCTGTTCTTATGTTCTGTTACATTCAAATGTTATTGTGAGTTGCAATTTTAAAAGACATATTTGCAATAGCTACCAACAACTTAATTGTGGCATTTAGGCACAAACTACGAATGTTAAGTTTATGTTAAAACTGATTTAAAAATAAATATACATTATTGTTGACTGAAAAAATTTCACAGGAATTATTTTGGTATAAATGAAACCTTTAAATACATATTTGTTGGGTTTATTAGATTAAAATCAAATCAATTCAAATCATAATTGTCCTGAATGACCAGATTTTTTTTTTAGATGTTATTTTTTGACCATATCGCCCAGCCCTAGCCTGAAGAAATATTTCCAAAACCTTTTTCCACTCTTCTGGGAAAATGTTTGTACATGTCGGAGCGTGTCCTGGGGAATGTTTGTCCATTCATCCAAATGTGCTCACTGATGTCGTATCTAAATCAATCAAGCCAGATTGTGCATTTCCCCTCCCTTCCCTATCAAAGTTTAGCAAAGGCCTGATTATGAGGTGTCTCTGAAGGATTATTTTGACTGATTATCCGTTGGTGTGGGACGTGTTAACAGTAAATCATAAATTATACTGTTAACCATTTCAATATTTTAATTCACAAATCCTTATGCGGTCATTCCTAAGTTTGGCTGATCCATGGACTCCATGATTATGATGTGAACCGACATGATCGCCATGTTGAGTATTTGAATAAAGTAACGCGCCTTCAAAGTCACTTTGCAATCGTAATGTAGTTGCCAGACAAGCTAATAGTTGTCTTAACTTGTTATACTTCGCCTACTACAGTCCCACTATTTCTTCATTTTTGTCAGTTAGGTTGACATGAGGTGCCATGCTCTCACTGGTCAGTCTTGATACTATAAGTAGCATCGTGACATCTGCTCAAGTACACTACACGTTAAAGGAGCATTATGCACACACAGCAATTTTCTTTCTCTCACATTATAAAAAAAAAACAGTTCTATTTCGTCCCTCTCGACCGCCAGGTGGCGGTAATGAAACAGCACGGAAATCCCCACACGCACACGTCAATCGAGAAAATAATTCAAAAAGGACTTGTAGTCCATGGTTCCGGCTGACGTAATCCTCATGTATAAGAGAGAATAGGAACCGGAACACTGTCTCTTTAACCTTCTCGCGCGGTCAACTCGTTTTGCTTACCGCTGTTCATCTTGTCCGTCGCTGGTGGCCTGTGGATCTTGTCGGTCGGGGCTGCGGGTGTTCTCCGCCCCCCTTGGCTGCGACGGCTCTGTGTATTTTCTCGTTTTTGATGGACTTGTGTTTATGTGGAAGCTGGAGCTCTCCTTTTCTCTTCCCGCGATTTTCGGCGCCTCGATGTGTGCCGCTTCAAGTTCGACGGTGCGTATTGTGTATGTCAACAACCGTTGCCATCTTGCCGGCGGTTACTTTGGCTTGTTTTTGCTAGTGATGTTCACGTGTCGCGGACCCTCTCCTGGCTTACGGTGTCGTACCAGACGCTGTTGCTTCCGTTGTTGCCTTTCGCTACGTTGAATTGAACTTGCTCGGGAAGGCACTGTTTGTCGTATCCTCTCCCAGCTTTTAGCACCTCGCAACTTCCTCGGCTGCTGCCGTGGGTTGCCAGCTGCCTTGATGTTTTGTTTGCGAGCTATAGTATTGTTTGTCATACCCTCTCTGCTAGCTTAAGATTGCTTTGATTGCTTTGTGGCTTTGTTCCGTTGGTGAAGAGGCTAGTAGCCACCTCCTCTCCCACACGAAGCCTGCAGCCAGTTAACCTGACCGCTCTCCTTGCGTGTCAGTTTGTGGCTTCTGCTCTTTTGCGCTGTTCGTTATGGAGGACACAGCATGCTGTAAGCACTGTGGCGGCTTCTTCTTGCCTGAAGAGGGCCACATTGACTGCTGTCTTGAATGTTGCGGCAGCTCGTCCTCCTGTAGCCGCTGCCGCTGCTGACGTCGTGCCTCAGCAGGTCGCAGCAGCTGGCCAGGGGCGGTCATCGTTGGTGAAGGCTAATGACATGAGGTTGAAGTTTGCTCGCCCTATGCTCCTCCAAGCCCTGTGGGAGCTGCTCTCCCGGCCGCCCCTCGGTCGCGTCCTGTGCAGCACTTTCGGCCTGCTTGGGGATCTGGAGCTCGTTGTCCTACACGGAGGCCTCTCACAGACGCCCAAGAAGTTCGTCTCTCTGGCCGCATGCCTCCCGATCAGCCGCTACTGCACACACTACACCTCGTCCCTCCCGGACCCCTGAATCAGGGATTGAAGTGGGGGGGTCAGTCGGTTACTTTTCCTGTCAGCAGCTTAACTACTGGGCTGCCCTTGCTTCGAACACATGGGTGCTCTCCACCTTAACTCATAAGTACAGGATTCAGTTCCGACGCCGGCCCTCTCTTTCCAACTGGGTCAGGGAGACCGTCATCATTGACCCGGAAAGGGCGCTGGCTCTAGATTTAGAGTTAGCGACCCTCCTCGCCAAGTCCGCCATCGAAGCAGTGGATCCCTTGGCACATCCAGGGGGATTCTACTCCCCCTACTTCCTCGTTCCAAAAAAGACAGGCGGTTTCTACCCTATCCTGGATCTGAGGGGTCTCAACCGTTACCTCAGGGTTACCCTTCCGCATGCTAACTATGTCAGACATGTTACGAACGATCACCCGAGGGGAATGGTTCACTTCAATCGATCTGAAGGACGCTTACTTGTACGTTCCACAGGACGTTTCTCTGATTTGCCTACAGGGGTCGCCACTGGCAATTCAGGGTACTCCCGTTCGGGCTGTCACTCTCTTCCAGGATGTTTACGCACGTTGTGAAGGTGGCCCTTGCACCACTGCAGTCGGTCGGCATGAAGGTGCTCCCTTACCTGGACGACTGGCTCATGTGCGCACAGTCCCGTGCTCAGACACTCCGAGACACGTCTATGCTTCTTCATCATGTGTCACGACTTGGCCTCAAGGTCAACCTGAAGAAGTCCTCTTTCGTTCCCTCCCAGGGGACTTTGTTCATCGGGATGTTGTTGGACACCACATCCATGATTGCTCTGCCATCCTCTCAGAGGGTGGACGATGTTCTGCACCTTGTCTCCCTCAGGATGCTGCCTTATGTCTTCTTTCTGCGTCTGCTGGGCAAGCTGACGTCCCTGACGGCAATTGTGCCGCTAGGCCTGCTGTCGCCATTGCAACGGTGGCTGATCAGTTTCCGGCTCGACCCGCTGCTGGACCGTCGACGACGCCTCTGATGTCCAGTCGCTTCATGGGTGCTCTCGCACCATGGGAACACCGATCTTTTCTGTCAGTGGGAGTCCCGCTGGATGTGGTGCCAGCCCATCACGAAGTTGTGACCACTGATGCCAGCCTGAGCGGGTGGGGCGCAGTTTGGCAACACAGGATGACTCAAGGCCAGTGGGTAGCAGGGGACAGATCGCTGCATATCAATGTGCTGGAGATGCGGGCGGTGCATCTGGCCCTCATTCAATTTCTGCCCTTCATTGCAGGGTGCCACGTTCTGGTACGCTCGGACAACACCTCCACCGTGTACCACATCAATCATCAGGGCGGTATGCGGTCAGACCAGTTGCTATGGGCCTCACAGCGGCTTTTCAGATGGGCCGCCCTCGTCTTGCCAGCCTGCGGGCCGTGTTTCTCCCGGGCATTGGCAACCAGGCGGCAGATTCTCTCTCCCGCTGTCGTCCGCCTCCGAGGATTGGCGTCTAACACCCGGAGGTGGTGAGCGACATTTGGAGTCGCTTCAGCAAGGCGACGATCGATCTCTTTGCCTACGAGGAGTCCACTCACTGTCCCCTCTGGTTTTCTCTGCTGGAATGGAACAGCCTGCTAGGCCAGGATGCTTTGGCACACCCTTGGCTGGGTTGCCTTCTGTATGCTTTTCCGCCTCTCCCCCTCATTAATTTGACCCTTCAGAGGGTCCTTCTGAAGGGCTGTTGCTGTGGATGGCAAGTCTGTTGGATAGCATAGCCTCATGGCCTCCTTCCTCAGAGGAGCCCTTCGTCTTCGTTCCAAGAACCCGCCTCGTGTCCACACCTTGGATCTTCACTTGGTGTTCGACGCGCTGTGCAGGCCCTCTTTTGAGCCGTTGACCGGGGTAGAACTTGGTTGGTTGTCTCGTAAGGCGGCGTTTCTACTAGCAATCGCATCCGCTAAGCGCCTGGGGGAGCACCACGCTCTATATGTTAGCCCCAAGTGCCATCAATGGTACCCCAACGGGGCAGGGGTCACACTGTGGCCAAATGCCGCTTTTGGTCCCATAGTTTTGTTTGGCTCTCAAGTCAACCGCCCTACCCCTCTCGCTCATTGTAATCTTCCGTTGACAGACGGGGATGCCGCTCCATGCCTTTGTTGTCCTATGAGGGTGCTCCGCTCTTATTTGGATGCTACGGCGTGTTTCTGTAAATCCACCCAACTCTTTGTGTGTTACGATGGCCCGGCGAAGGGTGCTGCTATTTCCAAGCAACGCCTCTCTCAATGGATCGGGGATGTGAATTGGCAAGCGTACCGGGTCTCTGGTCGCCCCCCTTCTCCTGCGGTGCGCAGTCACTCTACCAGGATGGGCTGTTCTGAAAGGCGTGTTCTTGGAAGATGTCTGTGCAGCTGCTTCCTGGTTGTCGCCTTGCATGTTCTCCAGATTCTACAGCTTGGATGTCACCTCTCCTCATCCACTGGATGTGGTTCACGGTCCTTTGGAGGCCCCTCTGGGAGGTATGGTGTCCAGGGTCCTCGTGACATCGCTCGTATTCGGCATTGCGTGCTGTTTCAGCACCGCCACGTGGCGGACAAGAGGGACAAAATAGAACACAGTTACGAATGTAACTACAATTCTATGAGTCCCGAACAACCACCAGAATTGCTTGTCACTCAGAGCCCTCATGTTTTTTGTGCGAGAAAGTTCTGAGAGACAGTGTTCCGGCTCCTATCCTTTCTTATACATGAGCATTGCATCAGCCGGAACCATGGACTACGTGTCCTTTTTTAATTCTTGTCTCGATTGACGCGTGCGCGTGGGGATTTCTGTGCTGTTGTAGCACCGCCACCTGGAGGTCGTTCGGGACTCATAGAACTGTAGTTACATTCGTAACTGTCGTTATCATGTTGAAAAATGGCTTTTATTAACTGGCCCCACAAACTTAGAAGTAAAATTTGCCAAAATAACTGATGAGAAATTCAGATTACAGTTCAACTCGTTTAATTAAATGATTAATCTTATTGTGTCTTTTGTCAGTGTAGTTTAGGGAGGTGTTCATTACTGCATGCATTTTCAAATTCCATCATAACTATCTACATTACTAATGCTCCAGCCTACGCTTCCCTTTTTGCCTCATTCAGGCTTGAAATGTTTTCAGGCTTGAAATGCAAAACCTTTAATGGTGTCGACTTCCTCTGCTGACTATCTTAGCACTCTTTCTTCTTTCCGTCATGTGCCTCTGCCCACTTAATATTTTTTTTCTATCTTAACACCCCTATCTCTATTTCTCTAAACCCTGCCCCATCCGGCTCTCCCAATCTCCCTCCATCTGTCACTGCAGGTGGAGAGAGAAATAGCAATTCTGAAACTAATTGAGCACCCTCACGTTCTGAAGCTGCATGATGTCTATGAAAATAACAAGTATCTGTGAGTATCTCTGTCTCCCTGCTGACTAAATGAATCTCAACAAAAACATCAATCAGTTTGATAAGCATAGTATGAGTTTGCATTTATAGTGGCAGCATCAGCAATGTTTTGATGCCGTGTGCTTTGTTTCTGTTTCCGAGACATTTCTGTCTCCTCGCTGGCTTTTATTTTCATGGCCTTTGTCTGCCTCTCATGCTGCCAGGTACCTGGTGTTGGAGCATGTGTCTGGTGGAGAACTCTTTGATTACCTGGTGAAAAAGGGCAGGTTGACCCCCAAAGAGGCCAGGAAGTTCTTCAGACAGATCATCTCCGCTCTGGACTTCTGCCACAGTTACTCCATATGGTCAGTGCGCGACAGTTAAAAATAGTTTTGAGCACAAGTGAATTTCACATGTACCGATGGTACGCTTGGGTCTGATTATATCGACGCCTTCTCAAAATAATTGCTTAAGTCATTTTATCATATTTTATCATAACACAAAAAAATTGAACCATTTGCATCATGAGGATATGATTTAGGCAAAAAAAAATTTTTTGCAAAAAAATGACTTGGGCAATTAATTTTAAGAGGGTGGCGATATGGTGTACCCAGCTTTAGTTTGATCAGATAATATAAGAGCGATTATCTGGGTTGCTCAATAAATCTGTTGGTCAGGACCAGCAGAGCAACTATTGGATGCTAGTCAACTATATACAGGTAGTCCTCCATCTGACTTACGAACATTCGCAGATACGAACAAAGGCTGACTGATGTCCATAAAAGCTGTATTTTGCGTGCAAGTTAATATTTAAGTGCGCACCATATCAGACATTACGGTACAGTACTGTACTGTAGTTCCCCTCTCTGCCACAACACCGCCGACCTCTCTGTCCGGCAATGAACGGCACAGCCTGGAGCAACGGCCAGTATCCATGGCGCACATACTCTTCATGCACCCAATACTGGCGCCACACTGTGAGTACATTTCAGAGGCTCTCTTGGAGAATATTTACGAAAAGCAGCCCTCAGTCGTCGTCTTTATTGGCGTAGTGGCAAAACTTACAATGTCTCTTCAACTTTTAAATCACTTAAATATGATTCGGCGTTCGCCATCTTGACTCGTTAAACGCGCCAATCACATTCATGTGTACTTGACGAACATTTGGGAAACATACTTTCCTGAGAACATTTGACCAAACAATGCTTTCCACTTTTTATTGCATTGTACTGTGTAAAAATTGTATGTACTGTGAGGAAAAGTGGTTCAGATAATGGATGATGGATGATGTAATTTAATGTATGTTTTTTAAATTTAATTTATGTACTTCATAGAAAGTATATATAAGGTATATAATTTAACCTGTTTCATTTTTATTTGAAAAAATTTATTATTTAAAAATTTGGGGGGATACAATTTTATTTTGTAACAAAATTTAATGCGATTCAATTTACAAACAAATTCGACTTACAAACAACCTCTCGGAACCCATTGTGTTCGTAAGTTGAGGACTACCTGCAATTGAAATAAACTTTTTAAAGGGGAAGTCAACCTTAAACATTTCTTGACAATAATTTGTTATATGTGACCTCACTGGTCTAAACATGACATTCTGATTCATATTACATTTGTGGAATATGAGTTAAGCAGCAAAATCCAGCCAAGATCATCAATGTTGCTCAGGGCTCAGGCAACGACTAATTACAGCTCACCTGTTTTCTGAAGCTGAGCCGTGATTGGTTCTTACCTGAGACCTGGGCAACTGTGGTGTCATCTTCAGTCGACAGCAAGCGGCAAAACGGCCGCCTCCTGAGATGGATAAAAACGGTTGAATTTTGCTTAACTCTTATTCCACTAACGCAATATTAACCAGAATACCGTATTTAGGCTAGTGGGGCTGCATAGAGCATATTATTGTGAAGAAAGTTTTGGCAGGTTGACTTCCCATTTAAGAGTCAAAGTGTTGCCATCATAAACCTTTAATTAATTGCACAGGCCATGCTTTTAAATAATATTTGAACATTCTTTCATGTGCAAAAAAAAAAGTCTAATAAAACTATATCAAACAAAATAACATACAAATACTCACTCTTAATGTGTTTTGGCATTCCAAGAAGTGAAAGGTAGAGAGTCTGGCAGCTTTGCAGCGAACATTCCATTAATTTTGTATTTTTCTGCCAACGTATTGTCACTTAAACCATATCTTACTGAGCAGCCAGTACATAGATTTGTACTAAGATGCTGCTCCTATAAACCAAAATGTTCACTTAATGGTTCTGTGGCCATCTTTACACTTCCTGTGAGCTAATCACTGGTGCAATTGTGCGGTAGCATCACAAAGCTCATACGCACACACACACACCCCCCCCCCCCCCCCACACACACACACACACACACACACCAAAAAGGGACTACTACTCTGGTCAATGCCCAGAAAACACAAGATTTGCTGAATTCTTGTGTGACGACTTTAGAGGATATATTTTACCTTAGGGGTTCCCATATTTGTAATTTTGTGTATCTCTAGTCATAGAGACTTGAAGCCTGAAAATCTTCTCCTGGATGAGAAGAACAACATCAGGATAGCAGATTTCGGCATGGCCTCATTACAGGTTGGGGACAGTCTACTAGAGACGAGTTGTGGGTAAGTCTTCCCTTTTTTTGTTCAGGTCCTCATTCATAATATTTGCCAATGTACTTTCAGCACATCTGTCAATTTGGTAACAGAAAGTAGACTGCGCTCAGCCTTCAGGTGTACCAAAATTTTCGTGCTGGGGCAAGTGTGTTTGTGAATTTGGTAGACACGCTGCTCCTCTTTGGGCGTTCCAGTACACCGAGCTGCCGCGCCCAGAAGCGCATCGCCAATAAGCGAAGTGCGCATCTCGGCAGCGCGGTGCATTATGGGTAGGCCGGCTGGTAGCCTGCTACCAACTTGTCATTGAAAACTAATGGAGTATAATGGGGGAAGCGCTGATTTGGATCATTTCAACCGTTGGAAAGTTGATGTTTTCAATTGAATCTATTTTAAACATGAATAGCATGTCGTTACTGACTGCCCTCTGCCGGGACACGGCAGTTAAGCCTATTTAAATGCTTATTATTTGAATGAATATTTGCACTTTACCGGGAGTTGGACCGAGGACACAACACCGGGATGCGATCAAGAGGAGGAGCTTTCTTCACTGAAGGGGTCAATTGGGGCTAGAAGCAGGTTCTTAAATGACTGTCACTCCATTAGTTTGATTACACGCACGTCCGCTAGCAAGCTTCGTGATGTTTCCTTCTGTTCAATCGCTTTCAGGATATCGACAAAATAAATGTGTTAAAAAAAAATCAATTTTAGCCTCCGTTTGGATCTTTCTTTTCTGTCTGGAAATTGGGAAGAGTGAACGGAGTTAGTTTGTCTAAATGAACTATGCACGTGCCAATCTCATCTCCCCAAACCCATTGAGTCACTTTGCTTCCGCCATGTGAAGCATGACATGTGCTCCGTCTGGACTACCCTGATTTTAATTCAAATGAGGGAGGCCACTACGCTACGCTCGTCTACGAAAATACCTAAAGAAAGAAAACCCCCATGCACACCGTTTAGACTGCATTTTCCACTAGACTTGTGCTGGCCCTGAGAGTATGACAATCAATTTGCTGAGCTATTCTGTATATTTGAAAACGCCTTTCCTTCTTTATAGATCCCCACATTATGCTTGCCCTGAAGTAATAAGGGTAAGTGAGTGTGTGTATACATATGTAAGCGTTGGTTTCTGCATGTGTAATGATGTTGTTCTGTTCTAGGGTGAGAAGTATGATGGCCGTAGGGCTGATGTCTGGAGTTGTGGAGTCATCCTTTTTGCACTTCTTGTGGTAAGTTTTAAAAAAAAATGCTTTATGTGTTTTTATTCTCAATCTAATTCATTATTTTTCCCAATAATTTGATCATATTCATATTGTACATCTATACAGCGTATTGATTTTAGATGGAAGAAATGCTGATGAAAGATTTTCTTTTCACATGTGTTTATTTGAAGACTAACCCATTTTAAATCACACTCAGACGGGGGGAAGAAAAAGAGAAAATCAAGATGACAGACAATTTAGACTGAAGCACAACTGTAACTTTTCCAATTAATGATACACCTCACATAGAAGTGAATTCTTGGAAATTATTGAGAAATTAGCTTGTCAACACGAACACAGTCTAGACCAGTCAGTAGGGTTGTAACAATAACTTCAATATTGCGATATTAAAATTGCCACGATATCGTCGTCATGTCACGATATTGAAAGCAGCACATCTGTTAAAAAGTCGATGTTGCATTCCATTTGTGCACCATTTTGTGGTACTGGTTAGTTTATTAGTGCAGTTTAATTTTAGTTTACCACTCCCATAAATCAGTCATACCAGCAGCAAATATTTTTCATCTTCTGCATCAACATTTTTTTATACCTGCTTCATTCTTACACAGCATTGTGAACTACCTAAAACATGATACTTTGCGCCAATAGGAGCACATGACAATGACATGTGACATTATTTTATATGGCCAGACCTATTTCTTTGTCACTGCTGTTATGGACAAAAACACAATATTGTCGTTTATCTCCCCGTATGAGATTATTTAAAAAATATTATTATTCGTTTTATTAATTAGGTTTTAATACAGCATTGTGAGCTTTTTTTTTTTTATTCCACTAACATTCTCACAATATCGTAATAATTACCGGACCGTGAGGTTCATATTGTGGTATTTGTCATTTTGTGATGTTTGGAAATCGTTACATCCCTACCAGTCAGTCCAGCAAATATCACAATTGAAATAATGCAGAGATATACATTTCCTCTGTATCAATAGTCATACTATTCATGTTCTATAAGTTTGTAAGGTTGAATTTTTTTGAAGGATGAGACCTTTCTAAGACTGTTCTAAACTTCTACTTCAACATATTAATGCTGTCCATTGTAGTTGTGGCATTGTGGCATGTAGCCCTCACCTGACGTTTTGTTGTCATTCTGTAGACTGCAAACAAGACTGAATTGAAAAGTGGTACACTCCATTTTGTTTAATTTCCTCATCTCTTCACAGGGTGCTTTGCCGTTTGACCACGACAACCTACGGCAGCTCCTTGAAAAGGTGAAAAGTGGAGTATTCCATATGCCCCACTTTATTCCACCTGACTGTCAAGCATTGCTCAAAGGGATGATAGAAGTCAACCCTGACAAGAGACTCACGGTAAGCCCAAAACTTTGTATTACCCCTACATCAAAGGCATTAGTTAAGAGTGGTTGGTGCATACTTCATAATGGCATATTACAGCCACCTACAGGACTGGAGTGCAACAACAATGCCTAGCATATTTTCAATCAAATGTTGAGTGCCATTTTGAAAATAAAGACGGCTCAGTTGAAGCCAACACCAACTTTGTGATCATCTGCCCCAGACACAGCAATTTGCCAAGTAGGTGTGATCTCAAAGAGCCAAGTGTTAATTCAGAAGTGAATGGCTGCATAAAATGTCATTACATTGAGAACGCTTTGGCCCAACATTAAAAATAGAGCTGCAAATGTACTCTATTATGTTCTCCCTTCAAGTCTACCTTTGCACTCAGATTGTAAACTAATGCTAATGATGAAAAATTAACATTATTATGTTAAGGAAAAAAGGCAGATAACCGACACAGTGGCACAACATTTTTTGTCAAATAGAAGCAGAGATAAAGAAAATGTCTCATCAGTTAGTCATTCAGTTACCATGGATCACAGAGTTAATCAAAGCTGTGCATTCATCTGATGAACTTCTGATTAATGGAGCCCGAAATGAGGTCAGACTGTCTCAGTTTTGTTGGACAGACGGTTCGCTTCTAGAAAACACCCACTACACATAGAGACATACATGCAAGTACAGGTCAAATATACACAAAAATTGAAGCAAGCCATCTCCACTTCAGACCTTTTCATGGTTAATTTTAAATCAGGAGGAAGTGTCTCTTCTGGACTGCATATAAATGAATGAAACTTTCACTGGCCTTCTCACTGCAGATTTACAGCTACAACAAATGACAGTCAATACTTCCACTGAAAGTGGATATACGGTAAAACTTACAGTGGTATCATAAAACCTTTATTAACGGGTTGTAAAATTAAGTTAACTGCTGGTAAGATGTCTAAAATGTGTACTTAGCATATGATGATGCATGACAAACCTGATAAGGAGCATGAAAAAGGAGGTTAATCATCAATTGACCGTTGACTAACTATTTTGTACTGAGCAGTCAGGACAGAGATGTACAGTGAACACTCGCATATTTGTGATTCAACATTTGCAAATTTGTCTTTCGTCTAGTTTTTTGGGAGCCTACACTTAAAACTCACCTATTCGCTGTTTTGGGGTTCAGGCCAATGCAATATCAATATTGGTTTGGTGCCATCTGGTAGCTTCTTTGTGCTGATGTGAGTTGAGAGGCTCATTTTGAAAAGAAAAAAAAAGTAGTCATTGGCCGCCATCTTGTGGCAGCTAGGAAATGACAGTACAGATAGTCCTCTAGTTACGAACATCTGACATGCGAACATTCGCAGATATGAACAATCGCTGACTGCCATGAAATGACATATTGCGCTCAAAAGTTCAGATTTTTAAGTGTACGCCACATCATGCATTATGGTACTGTACTATAGTTCCCCTTTCTGCCACAAATCCGCTGAGCCGCACCGTGCCATACTAGCATCTCATCTCTCCCTCTGTCCCTCTCTCTCTATCTTGTTTCTCTCTCTCGCTCTTGGTCTTCCTCTCAGTCACCGTGCAACTTCTCAATTTAGCATGGCTGATAAAGTAAAGGGAGACTAATGCTATCTATCTGTACAGCATGTGTTCGATCTCTGGGGTGACTCCACAATAATGTTGCAAAAACAGAAAGAAAGAAAAAAAAGTTGGAAGATCGCTAATCAATCTGGGGTCCATTTCACAAATCATGCTCAACAAACGAGACTAACTCTGAACAGCGAGTTGAAGGACACTTTGCGTTTTTGGTTCCGGGACAGCTGATTTGTGGTAGTTTTATCAACGCAGTTACCACTACACTAAAAAGTCCACATCAATGGAGCCCCGATTCGTCGAGTCACCATGGCAACGGGGAAGCAGAGTGCGGCACTGCCCTCTGTTTCCGCATTATTATTTTTTTACCCCTCAACTGAAAATTTTAATGCGATCATTTGGTGAATTTTAGAAACTTTAGAAAAAAAGTGCAACAACACAGCGGCCCCCCATAGGAAGGCGGCGTGGGAGAGCGTTGCTGCTCGGGTGTCGGGTGTGTAAATTTAAATGTAGTCCTTTGCAATCACAAGAATATTACAGGGTAAACCTGGTTAGTGGTAGCTCATTAATTTATTTTATTTAGGTGCAATCCTGCAGGGGAGAATCACACTTGACTTAAGATGAAATATAAAAACATTATTCAAACGGTTATAAGAAAAAAGCAACACACAATATATGCTGTGATGTGAGCGCATGACTACGGCTGGTAATGTTGCAAATGTAAGGACGGATTAAGTTGTGTATGTAGTTGATGGACTGTGATGTGAAACAGTACCGCTCAAAAAGATAACTGTCCAGAAATGCCAACTTATCTACGCACGGTCTGATAACAGTCTTGCGACGAATATTTAATTCTCCGCACCATAAAGCGGCACCTTCATCAATAGGATCATTGTCAAAAGGACATGCCATGTTCATGACAAAAGTGGACTTTACGCTCTGGACTATAGGCGTATTTACGCAAAAAGTCACCGCAGTGGACTGAATGAATGAGGAAATGAAATGTCATGTGTGGGTGAAAGGAGGTGGGGACAGAGAAAACCTCGAGGTTCATTGTAAAAAACCTGCAACCGACTAGGTTAGGTACATGGACACTTACTACAGTAACTGAAATTTAATTTATGTATAGACAGCCTGTGTTAGTACAGTTTATATAGTGTATGATTTCATTTGATTTCATTTGTTTCCGTTTTTTTTATTATAATTTTTCAGTTTATGTAATTCAACTTACAAACAGCCTCTCGGAACGCGCTGTGTATCAGAAGATTGCTATAAAAGTCGTAATGTATTAACCACACAATGGATCCAGAGCTTAGTTGATACATGGTTTTGTATTTTTGCTTTACAGCTTGAAGCAATACAGACCCAAGCCTGGTACCAGTAAGTATATCCCTTTTTCAGAAGAAACAGTTTTTATTATATAATTACATATTATATGTTGTTGTTTTTTATTCATCCATTAATTTTAATTAGCAAAAGCTTCCACTTACAGGACATTAGATGAATCTTCACAATGTAATAGACAATTTGCCAATGATGATTAGTCCTGTCTGAAGTGTCTTGTTTACATGTAGAATTGCGGCTTTAATTGACAGTGGTGTCGAACTGCACGACATTATACGCTGAGGTTTTTCTAATTATGAGTCACTCTATTTAGCTACTTGAGAGGGACAGCGTTAACACAGTCCCTTACCACAAGTTTATAAACTTTACAGGTACTGATATTTTCCATCTTAAAATGTATGCCGTATGTAAATATTAACCTCTGACCTACTCTATGTTGCACTTCTTGATCTTGTCTCCCACTGCTCTAAAATAATGTTAACATGTTAAAATAGCAGACTGGCTTTCTTTCCCCTATCAGGAGTGGTCGCAATGAGCCGTGCCCTGAGCAGCCTCCTCCCCGTCGTGTGTGTGTGACAAGGGTGCTATCGTTGACCGACCTGGACCCTGATGTCTTGGAAAGCATGTACTCTTTAGGGTGCTTCCGAGATCGGGTCAAACTCACACGGGACCTCACAAGTCAAGAGTGAGTAATTAAAACCCATCCAACATCTTCAAAGTGAATCACTTGTGCTCATCTGGTGAGTTATTTCTGAAAGAGACAACTGTTGGTAATAAGTTGCAAATGACAATATAAAGGATGTCGTGAGTCGTGACAGTGTCAAACTGTGCAACCACAAGCAAGCATTATAGTATTAATAGTCTTTTGCAATTAGCAAATGCATTGATGTAAGCAAGCACTGTATACAAAATCTTTCAGTATAGCATGACAGGCAAAGACAGATCTAATCAGTGTTGCCTTACTCTGTCAGAGAATTAATACAGAGTAAATGTGCCATTAATCTGAACAGCGCAAAACTCACGCAATCACAGCCTTCTTAGTTATATAACAGAAATAGAAAATCTACTGCAGCCTAACAGATTGTAAGTTGAACAGCATCAGACACCAAAAGTCATTCAATCGTAGGTTAGGCTCATTTACAAAGGATGGTAGTATGCTAGCTTTTAAGCTACATTTAGTGTTTGTGTAGTCTGAATTTCCACCATGTTTATTGTAGGATCTTTTTTTTTTTTTTTAGATTGACAATTCACATGTTCAAACTGTAGCGGTAGTTATGAACATGAGACTTCACATTTGCCACCCAAAAGAAGGTTATGGGTGAATGATGATATGCAACTTGTCTTTTCTGCAGAGAGAACCAGGAAAAGATGATTTACTACCTCCTGTTGGACAGAAAGGAGCGCTACCCCACCTATGAGGATGAAGATCTGCCACCTAGAAATGATGCCGGTAAGAATATTTCCTTTCAGCAGTTTTACATCCCAAATATGAAATATATAACAACACGATTTTTGAATTGTGCTTTGTAACTCGTACATTTCAAATGTTTTGCCAAAGATCCACCTAGGAAGCGTGTGGACTCCCCTATGTTGACCCGCCATGGCCGTTGTAGACCAGAGAGGAAGAGTCTGGAAGTTCTTAGTGTAACTGAACAGGGCTCTCCCACCCCACCCCGCAAGAATCTGGACACTAATGCACACAGCCAAAGGTAGATCTAGACTGATAGGTTGATAGACATAATATGTTTGACTACTAGATCTCATTTGTTGCTGTCTGTTGTTTCCAAAAGGTCTCGTTCAGTGAGTGGAGCATCCACTGGTCTGTCTTCTAGTCCTCTTAGCAGTCCCAGGGTAAGAAGCGGTCTTCATTCTAATCAGCTTTGTTCAGCTGTTCTTTACGTCAGAGAAAATTAGAACTGTTAAATGACTATATATTGTAGAACGTTGGCGTTAGTTGTCCTAATTTGTTATAGCCTCTTCCGTTGACTGTGACACATTTCTTTAAAATATCATATAACATTACACAATCTAAATTGTTATTCACAGTGTCTGTTTTAATGTTGCCATTTATTTGAGATTTGTTTTATTATGTACATCTATTTTATAGTCACTAATGGTGTAGTGGTGCGCTTCTAAATTTGTTGCCGGCAAAGTGGATTCAGTTCTCACTCAGTGGCAATGTGAATGTGAGTGGGAATGGTCTCTATTCATCCAGTGTTGTTAAGGGCATTCTGAAAGCTTCACATTCTCAGCCATATGGATTTTGGATCATAGTTGGTGTAACTATTAACTTGTTCGGTGTCAATATCTAATCCTTAGGAGTAAGGGTCATGAATTCATCTTCCATTTTGCTTGTTGATGAATCACTTCCATGCATCATTTCATGACCATTGCTTTCTCTCTCATCTCTCCACACCCTGTCAGAGCCCGGTGTTCACTTTCAGCGAAACAGAAGTCCCTTCAGCTTCCTCCTCTAAAGATCCCAAACCAGCGAGTGCAACCACCCCGCGACCTATCCGCCCAGCGCCCGACCCCAAAACTCAGACCCTGCCGTCAAAAGGCCCCACTGACCGTCCCCATCTCAACTCCATGAAGTCCCTCCCTCTCCAGACCCCACGCACTCCATCACCATCCCCGTCTCCACTTCTCTCTCCCATCCCTCGCTTTTTCAACTTCCCCTCTCCGTCTGTCTTCAAGTCCAAGAATGCCCACTCCTCCTCTAACTCCTCTGCCACCACTCCTCCTGTGTCGCAGGTCACGCCGCAAGGCTCACCTCTCCCCACCCCGTTGGGCACGCCTGTGCACCAAATCCAACACCCTTCCTCCACAACCCCTCCTTCCTCCTCCTCCTCGTCTTCTTCTCCCAGAGGGGACGGGTCTGGAGGGGCTTCTCTGTCACTGACGCCGCCGTCCAGCCCAGGTAGTAGTGGCGGCCTGGCCTCCTCTAGCTCCGCCCACTGGAGAACAAGGCTCAACTCTTTCAAAAACAACCTGCTGGGCTCACCACGCTTCCATCGGCGCAAACTCCAAGGTGAGAGAAGTTGCTTTAGTATTAACACAAAGAGAATAGTCATCTGCTGTTCTGACCGAATTATTTATAGCAGGGGTCACCGACTCCGGTCCTCCACCTAGCCAGCATGTTTTGGATGTTTCCCTTTTCCAACACACTAGATTCATATTATATTACTATTCTGAATATATTTACAAATGTAGAATGTATATTAATGTAAATTGTGTATGTACAATTCTCTACCCTGTATCTCTTTTGTGTCTGCCTGTTCATTCTATAGTCCCAACATCAGAGGACATGTCCAGTTTAACTCCAGAGTCCAGTCCAGAGTAAGAACATATCCATCTTCCTTTTTAAATCTTCATGACAATAGGTTAGGTTGAAGAGTTGCATTGAGCTCTGCTTGTAGCGTGACATCCTTTGAGTGGGACACCATCTAGTAACTGACCTGGGAATTCAAAATAAGACAATAAGAATAAATAGAAGAAGAAGAAAAAAGAAATAGTAACCAAATGTAATGTGAAGCAGTTATACAATCTATTACCAAATTTGTAATACAAATTAGACAGTTTCGCACTGACCAAGCATGGCTCCACCCACACGTATCTAAAATAACGTTGCTGTTTTCTTCAATTGGTGAATACTAGTAACTAAATACCCTGTTCACAGACATTAGCATATCAAAGAAAATTCAGTAATATGCAAACGAGCTTCACTTTTACCATATCCTGATTTATCAAGATGTACCTGTACCTACTGTGCTCTTGGCAACAAACAAATCTGGGGTTTTGCCTGCCTTTCAGCCATAGTAAGCTGAGATAGGCTTTATCTTTCCTACCTTCCCTGCTTCTTGCGTACTGATTAATGCTAAGGGCTCCCACTTTGATACACACTTCTGAAATAGTAACTTTATTTCAATTATTTGGGGGTAAATCATCTCCTTATCATTGTTGCACCCGCAAGCTTGTCTCCACAAGCACTGTGGTTTGGTAATGTGCTTCAATAATGACCATTGATCTGTATTTTATTTAAAATAAATAAATAAAGTATCTTTAGAGTTTAAAAAAAAGAAAAGAAAAAGATTAACAACAAAATAAATCTAGATGCAGCTGCTCACATGGTATTTTAATTTTTTGAATTTTTGTTTTTTTACAAACCCATTTCCAATGAAGTCGGGACGTTGTGTAAAATAAATAAAAACAGAATACAATGATTTGCAAATCATGTTCAACCAAGAAAAGATATTTGATGTTCAAACGGATCAACTTTATTGTTTTTAGCAAATAATCATTAACTTAGAATTATATGGTTGCAACACATTCCAAAAAAACTGAGACAGGTGGCAAAAAAGACTGAGAAAGTTGAGGAATGCTCATCAAACACCTGTTTAGAACTTCCCACGGGTGAACAGGCTAATTAGGAACACGTGGGTGCCATGATTGGATATAAAAGAAGTTTCCCTGAATTGTTCAGTCACTGACTACGTTTACATGCAGGCAATATTCGGGTTATAGTCAGAATTCGGGTTTCTGGAACAATCAGAATAACACGTTTACATGCGTAAGTAAGGCGTTTGGAATAACTTGATGTAAGGGAGAGAAGCACGGAGGACGTCATGGCAGAAATAGACACTGTTTCCGCTTCTAACTTTAAATGGTCAATAAAACACTTTATATATATGGCACTCACCACGCTATACAAAGTAGTCGGTTTCCTACTCCCTCCAGAAGTGCGGTTCTTGTCGGTACACGCCAGAAGCACGGACTTACTTGTTTGGATAAAGCGGAACTATGTGTGTGCTATCTAATGTTCCCAAACGGACATAGAGGCACAATATAATGTGAAAACGCCGCGGAGACATCAATGTACTCAAGTGAGGCCCGTCCGTGTAGGACGGTGCTGCGCATACAAGTCGTTACTACAAAGACCAAGATTCCTTGCGAATACAAATAAGCGAAGAAGAGGAAAAGGAGACGAAGAAGAGGTTGTGAACATGCCCGCAACAAAAAAAAACGTTCATTCGAGGTATTCCGATTCGATTTATATGAACCAGTATTCCGGTTATGAAAGGGGTAACCCAGGGGTCATATTCTGTTTTTTTAAAACCCGAATATGCATTTATTCCGTGTTAATTCATTCAAAACCCGAATATTGCCAATATTCGGGTTTTAAAAGGGTTATTGCCTGCATGTAAATTGTGGGATGGGATTTCATCAGCTACAGTCCATAATATCATCAAAAGGTTCAGAAAATCTTGAGAAATCGCTGCATGTAAGCCACAAGGCCGAAAATCAATATTGAATGCCCGTGACCTTCAATCTTTCAGGCGGCACTGTATCAAAAACGGACATCAATTTTTATGGATATCACCACATTGCCTCAGGAACACGTTACAAAACCAATGTCACTAAATACAGTTTGCCGCTACATCCGTAAGTGCGACTTAAAAGCCATTTATCAACAACACCTAGAAACGTTGCCGGCTTCTCTGGGCCCTACCTCATCTCAGATGGACTGTTGCAAAGTGGGAAAGTGTTCTGTGGTCTGACGAGTCCACATTTCAAATTGTTGTTGGAAATTGTGGCCCCCCGGGCCAAAGATTTGAAAGGTACATGCAGGTTTTGGAATGCTGCTCATCTTTTTCATGGACGCACCTGCTTATTTCACCAAAACAATGCCAAACCACATTATGCACATGTTACAACAGCATGGCTTCATAGTAAGAGTGCGGGTACTAGATTGAAAATGTGTGGTGCATTATGAAGCGTAAAATACAACAACGGAGACCCCCGAAGCTGTGTATTACAAAAATGGGAAAGAATTCCACCTACAAAGCCTCAACAATTAGTGTCCTGTGTTCCCAAACGTTTATTGAATGTTGCTAAAAGAAAAAGTGACGTAACACATTGGTAAACATGACCCTGTTGAAATGTGTTGCAGACATAAAATTCTAAGTTAATGATTATTTTCTAAAAACAATCAAGGTGATCAGTTTGAGCATTAAATACCTTGTCTTCGTGTTGTATTTAGTTAGGTTGAACATGATTTGCAAATCATGTTTTTATTTAACACAACGCCTCACAAAAACAACTATAGTTTAGTTCCACAAGGCACTCAATTTCTTTGTATCATGTTTTTAGCCTAAAAGTCAAGAAATTGCATTAAATGTTAAAAATGTAAAATGTTAAAAGACCCCTCTGAGACTGAGACTAAATATTCAGATTACAGTTTTGCTGTTGCTCTAATGTGCATGTAACTACTGTTTACAGACTGGCGAAGAGGTCCTGGTTTGGCAATTTCATCAGCCTGGAGAAAGAGGAGCAAATCTTTGTTTTAATTAGAGACAAGCCCCTCAGCTCTATTAAGGCAGACATTGTCCATGCATTTCTTTCTGTAAGTATGACTGGATTTGGATGAACCTCAATTATTCAAAACAATTAGCCTCACATTGGATTTTGGCATTAAAGATGGGAGAATAATGATATACATTTTGTGCTGAATTCTGCTTCTTCTTTTTTTTCACCCCCAGATCCCTTCCCTAGGTCACAGTGTTGTGTCTCAGAACAGTTTCCGGGCAGAGTACAAGTCCTCTGGCGGCCCCTCCGTTTTCCAGAAACCTGTCAAGTTCCAAGTATTATTTCCTTTTTTTATCGCTGTCCTGACAAACACTCTTGGATCTGTTAAATATAATTCTTTGCTGATTAAAATTGACTAAAACAGATAAGAAGGGAGGCTAGAGAGCTTTGTCAAAAGTTTAACTAGCCACAGGCTTTGTCATTTATTTCCAGACTATCCATAAAATAGAAAAGGAGTGGCTTAATCAAAGAAAATGATGAATAAATAATACATTTTTATTTTATGTCTTTTAGATCCGACTTCTGTCTTCTGTTGTAAATTGTGTACGTTGTCTTCCCCTTCAGGTCGACATTGGTTTCTCTGAAGGAGACAGGGAGCTGGAAAGGGAGCGAGCAGAGAGGGAAGGCAGAAGAGCACTGGGCATATACAGTGTCACCTTCACCCTAATAACAGGTAGAGTGGTATATTTATAGTTGAGTAGACAGACATCACGCAGGAGACACTTGTTCCCTGAAAACATGAACACACTGATCACATTAACAGCTGATGTCAGGCATTAAAAAAAATTCTCATTGTTTTTCTTTTCACAGATAGTATTTGTTATTATTTTGAAAACTATTATTTGTGGTGATTATTTTGATACACTGTAAAACTCTCTCTTTCTCTCTCTCTCTCTCACTGAATCTCAATTCTCAGACTGTTCAGTAAATATTTATTCATACACATAAATTTTCTGAGTTTATGAAAAACTTGTTCGAAAAATAGTTCTTACTTTTGTGATCAAAAGCATTGACGGGGCTGTTTTGCCAATAGTTTTCAAATAAACAAAAATTATAGCAACTTTTGATCAATCCATATCAATTTCACACTTTATTTTACCATTTATTTTAAGTGTGAAATTGAAAAAAAATTATTACTAATGATGTAAGGCCAACAATCAAACCACGCTCATTTCCGGTTTAGGCCACGCCCCCTAATTTATGTATCCTTTCTTAGGCACATCTTCTAGTCCCATTTACCAGCAGTCAAAACATTCAAAGTGATGCACATTAAATGAAAAACTTATCAGTTGTTGCCAAATGATTATAAAAATGTTCATTTGAATATTATTTCTAAAAGACAATGTGGACCGTATGAACTTAAAATAAATCTTGTATTGCAGAAGTATACATATATTCTATATGTTCATACTACAGCTGATATACTGTACTGAATATACACAATAATAACAAGCAGAGGGCTTGTCTTCACGTATACCTTCTACTTTTGACTCTTGAAACTTCTTTAAACATATTTTGTGATAAGTTTGGTCATAAACAAATACTGTACATTTCCAACCAATGAGACCTCAGCTGGGAGTGAAGAGTGGCTGTTTAACAATAGGGCAAATGGTCAAATGACTGCCAACTTGGGAGATAATTTATGCAAACAATCAAGACGGTCAAATGCTCCTCTATTTGTGTCCAGCATCAAATCAAGCTGGAGGTCACTTCCTTATCAGCTATTGTTCACAATTATTGAGGTCATGGCTAAGCCGAAATCACAGACTACGTTGACATGCAGGCAATAACCCTTTTAAAACGGGAATATTGGCAATATTCGGGTTTTGTAAGGTCATGTAAACACGCGTAGTAACCGGAATATGCTCTTATTCTGGTTTTTAAAACCCGATTAAGAGCCCTGGGTTACTCCTTTCATAACAGTAATTCTTGCTCAATTCTTGCGCAACGAATCTTGGTCTATGTAGTCACAACTTGTATGCGCAGCTCCGTCCTACTTGCTAAAGGAGCCTCCCTTGAATGCATTAATTTCTCCGCTGCGGTGTCAACGTTATTTTGTGTGTCTACAGAGAAAAAGACACAGTTTGTGCTCATATACACATACAGTAAATACAAGTATATAAATAAGTCCGTGCTTCTGGCGCGTACCTCCCCGGAAATACTCGGTGTCAACAAACATGACGCTTCCTGCAAAGAACCATACTTCTGGAGTGAGGAGGAAACAGACTACTTTATTTAACGTGGTGACTGACATAAATATAATGTATTTTATGGGGTAGATGCCACGGACTTTCGACTTCCGGGTTTCACACATCAGCTTCGTTTCTGTCCACTGATGGCCGCGTTCCAACACTCGCACCCCCACCCCTGTGCCCCCCAACCGCGCGCTCCCGGCCATCGGCGTCTCAACCGGAGGGGCACAAAGGCGAAAGCGCAAGAACTGGGACTCTGCCCACACGTCGCAAATAGGAAACGGAAATAAAACTGATGTGTGAAAACCAGGAAGTCAGAAGTCCTGCCTCCTCCGTGGCATATATCCCATTGAACGTATAGTAAGTTAAAAGTGGACATGACGTTACGTAATTACGTAGTCCGCGCGTCGCAGTCCGAACGGGTTATTCCAATCGAGCAACAAATGAGCATGTAAACAGGAGTAACGATGTCCGCCACACATGTAAACGTGTTACCTCAATTGTTTCAGAAACCGGAATTCTGACTTTACCCCAATATTGACTGCATGTAAACGTAGTCACAGTTGGCCACACACATAAGGATTTGTAATTGTAAATATTTTGTAATTAATGTTTACATTTGTCATTCATTGTACTAATTATAATTCCTCAAGGGAAAATTCAACCTATACACACTGACGTACAAGGCCAACAAAGAACCAGGTCACACAAGCATGCAAATAAACCTGTTTAAAGTGAAAGGGGCGTGCAAAATGTTGCACTTCCTGAGTTAGGGTTGGATGGAGGTGTTAGTGACTTACTTCAGTGTTTTTTTAACCCTGGTCTTTGGGGCACACTATCCAGCCTGTTTTCCATGTCTCCCTATTTAAACGCAGCTGAGGGTCGTTATCAGGCTTCTCCAGAGCTTGCTGATGAGCTGTCATTGGAATCAGCTGCGTTGGAATAGGGAGACATGGAAAACAGGCTGGATAGTGTGCCCCAAGGACCAGGGTTGAGAAACACTGCTCTACATATCTAAGTGATGTGGAAGAGAAAGAGATTCTGGAAGTGGTTAAAAAAAAGTATAAACTGACTACAACAATACTGATATGGCATTGCTTAAATAGGTAATTAATGGGATTTCTAAACCATTAATGTATACAGTATATGTATACAGACCTGCACATTCCCAAACCAAATAAACATTGATAAGTAATTCCATTGTACAAAATTGGCAATATCATTTTGTTAACTAGACCCATTTCACTACTTCCACAATTCTCAAAAATACTAGAAAAACTGTTCAACAAAAGGTTACATTCATCTTTAGTAAAGTACAATTTACTATCAGAAAGTAATAGATCAGCATCACATACAATAATAAAATAAACTGAAACAATAACAGATGACCTTAACAACACATGCAATTGGTATATTCATTGACTTAAAAAAAAGAAAGCATTTGACACTCTAGTAACAAAGTTATATAAAATTTGTATCGGGGGCATTGTGTGGGAGTGGATCAAAAGTTATTTGGATATGCGAAAAAATGTGTATTGATTGATAATCACTGCCCATAATTTTTTTTAACATTACCTGTGCTGTCCTCCAGAGGTCGGTATTGAGGTAATTATTTATTACATACATCAATGACATCTGTAATGTGCTAGTGACAATGAAAGGTACTTTTTGCAGATGACGCAAGCCTTTTTTTGTTGAGGTGATAATCTAAGTAAATTACAGCAAACAATAGACAAGGAATTGAACATGCTCAAAATGTGGTTTGATTTTAATAAACTATCATTAAATGTGGACAAGACAACATTTATATTATTTGTGAATCATATAATAAGACATTCAAATGCATATAAAAATAAATGGGGTTGAAATTGAAAGAGTGCAGGAAATTACATTTCTCGGATTCATAATTGATGAAAAATAAACTGGAAGTCTCATATTGGGCATGTCCAATGTAAAATTGCAAAAAAAATGAAGGGGTAGCGATTTTTCCTACTCCTTTTCGGACTAGCAGTTCATGTTTTCATTTGGAATATTATATGGATTTTTGTTTTGTTCTGTGTTATTGATTTATATTTTTTATTTTGTGACTGTTCAAAAAAATAAACGTCAACTTCAATAATTAAATAATATATACCTTAGCATCCTTTACATCAGCTTTTGCTTACAGAAGGTGTAGAGTTTTATTCCCCCTTGTTGCACTAATTTGAAGCTGTAGATGAGATAGAGAAGCAAGATTGCAATCACAGCATGCATGACATCACTCACGTTTGGTACCAGCTGAGTTTGAAAACAAACATGCAACTTCAGTACACATACAAGATGATGGGTGCAATTATTCTGTCATATGTAATTGTCCCTTTCGCTTCACTTTACTACATTTTAGTGCCGGCTTTCATTCCCTTCCTTATCTCCGGGAAACAGTTGGCTCCAAGTTGGGGTCGGAGCTCTTCGAAATCATAGCATTGTTAGACAAGCATCAAAAGTCAAATAGTGTTATTCTCCGAGGCTGCCGTTAACGTGCCACCAGTGACGGTGCAAAACAACGAGCGCTGATGGTCTCCTCTAAAGAATGCCATGGCCATTTTTTTTAAATGGGGTGGATAAAGTACAGTTCTAAGGTCCTTTGAGATGAGCTACTGCTGCTGCATAAATACACTAACCCAATTATGGATACTAAATGAACCGATCCACTTTATGGGTCAATTTGACCCAATTTTCTGGGTTGTTTTATACAAAATGAACCGATCCACTTTATGGGTCAATTTGACCCAATTTTCTGGGTTGTTTTATACAAAATGGCCCATTTTTTGATCCAAGTAAAGGATTTGACCAATATTTATGAGTTGTTTTACACTAAAAGTCCAATTTCTTGACTCAAAGTTAGGTCAAATTGACCCAAGTAGAAGATCGGTCCATTTTTGACCTATAATTGGGTTCTTTTTTACCCAACTGTTTTTAGAGAGTATTATTGGGAAATGGCGAAAGTGAACACAAATAGGCTGGTCATGTCCGTCTGTCGTGTGTACCCTGTTGAGATTTGCCTGTTTTTTTGTTCCAGGTCCTAGTCGCAGATTCAAGAGGGTGGTGGAAACCATCCAAGCTCAGCTCCTTAGTACTCATGATCAGCCTTCTGTGCAGGCACTGGCTGGTGTGTAACTCAAAAGCTGTATGTACCCATGGGTATATTCTTGGTCCCATCTCTTTTCAGTTAAATTTGACCTTTAACCCTTCAGATGAGAAGAACGGCAAACCCTCCCGCCAGCCCAGCACACCTTCACGTCAGAATTCCAAGCGCTGTGAAAGCGGATCCGATCGGTGTGAGAAGGAGCGTGCAGCGGACGCGGCGAGTGGAAGCGGCAGCATCTTGCAAAGGCAAGGGTCAGGGAAAGACAAGACCAAACTTCTCTCCACAACCAACGGGACACAGTCACACCCCTGAAAAGAATGCTTTGATGAGGCGGGATATCTCCTCTGTCCTTGATTCTACCCGTCCTTTCAATCTTCTTTTCCTCCTTTCTGCCTTGGCCATCAGTCCCTAGTGACGGATTGGAAAAGGGAGATGATTTACTTCAAGCTCTGGGAAGAGCTGATCTTTTCTCAGTCCCCAAAGAGAAGTTGGAAGCACGAATTCCCCCACCCCCAATAAAAATCCCACTTTAGCAGAAAATTTCACAAGAAAAAACACATTCACTCGCTAATGAAGAAAGCACATGACCTGCTCACTAATGCTTCACATAGTTCACACTCTGCTGCAAACTTTTGATCAACAGCCAATGACTGAGCACCTCAAGAAGTTTTCATTCATCATCTCAATGACCTTACATCATGAGTCACATGATCATATGGAATGTCTATTTAAAATGAACAAAAAACAAAGGTTGCGTCTTGAGAAATGGAGTAGAACTGGATGGGTCGAAGCAAAGGGATGCTGTATTTTAAAGTCAAATAGTAGTTGAAAACATACAAAGACATCAGAGGGGATGGATCTGATGAAGTGGGGCATAATGTAACCCTTCGCAGACTTCTGTGTACTGGTATATCATAAATAAGGCCCACTGATGCATCTTGTCCTCGAGTGTATGAGGTTCATTCAGTCTCACAATTATTTCTGAATTAGAATGAAAAACACTATGATACCGTATTGCCTTTAACAGAGGAGAAATAGTGGATCACCATTTAGATTTATCCCCATTTTCCACTCACGATGCACTCACACAAGTCTTTCAAGCAAAAAGCCTGTTAAATGTTAGAGACTGAGTGTAAAATGTTAGAGACTGAGATAAAACACATAATGGCACACGACAACCACTGAAGGACAACAAAAGTAACAGAAAGACTTTAACCAACTTAAACATGACAATGAAAATTTTCTATTACCGTAAGTTTTATTTATCATCTTTGTTGATTCAATTCAAAATCACCTGAATGTTAGTGGCGTAATATATGTTTAACATCGACATACCTGTACTTTTTCACAATAGTCCTTAAGACTTTATGTGTATTACAATTTCACCAGTAGATTATATCCGCAGCCTTTATTCCAAACCACAATCCATTCTACCCTTTCTTGTTTAAACATGTTACCCAGAGTCTGGCTCGCACAAGATAATAATTGATCACACCTAATAACGGGTGTTTTGCTGTCAAGAAACATTTGAAGAAAAAGACTGTAGAATGAAACACAGATTCCCATTATGCCGGCAGAACAAACCCGATGTCAACAAAAAGAAGTTGGAAACAAAAATGATGAAGGGGCAAACATAATATTATAGTTGGTCTGTTTATCTATGATTTGAAATTGCATGCTTTGCAACTATGATTACACTTATGGCTCTATTTTCTTGACATGCGCACGGTGAGTGACGGTGAGGCACGGTCGAAATTTGTGCAAGTACAGGTGCCTGGTGTTGCTAATTCCTCGGACGCATGCAAGAAAGGGTGGTTTGCGCCTTTGTGGGCATGAATTCAGCCTGTGTCATTCCGGCTCCTCTCATTCCCTTTAAATGTGGGGCACTCAGTAGGACGATCTAAAAACTAATAATGATAATAATAATGTGTTTAATGAATTGATTTCTACAATGATTCAAATGGTTTGATGCCCACTGTTGTCATATTTATGAATGAAAGGCATCTGACATCCTGCATCTTTGCCTGTGCTTGAATTAAATTCACCAAATTTGCGTTAGACTACCTGTGCCGCTATTTAGACGCGTTCAGAGCAAGTGCATCCTTTACGGCGACTTTCTGCTACCAAATTGTCATTCCGCCGGCAGGGCGTATCTTCAAGGACATTCCTTTGCTGCACCAGAAAACTCAGCAGGGTGCAGAGCGGTCTGCCAAAATAGCAAGCAGGCGCAGTGAGCCTTCGCCATCATTTCCGCATGCGAAATACGAAAATAGAGCCCATAATGTTGGATTCTATTGTGCTACACAAAAGCCAGTGACTGCAGCGTTATTTCATGTCTACTCTCCTGTGTTTTATTTTATGATACTCACTGATTGCATGTTACTGTATTTGTTTCTGTTGCTCATACTTACATTATCTATTGAAATATTTCCACAAGAAATAAATAAAAATACTGATTTAGACTGCCAATAATTCAGATAGTTTGGCAGGTCATAACGGAAAAAGGCAGTAATAGCAGCCCAGAAATTTTTGTTGAAAGGAAACATTTACATTTATCATCCAAAATTAACATGCAGAGTAATAAGAAATGTGTAAACTATCCAAAAACATACGTTTATTGTATTTTATTTTTTCAATGATATGATTCTGGGAAATCGATGACAAACAATGTATTGCTCGCAAAGGGCAAAAGAAAGAATGTGCAAATGTAAAACACATTGATTGTGATGTTGTAAAAATGCTGCACAGAAATTGCTGAGAAGAGGAAAGGCAATAGAAAATTCAAGCCACATGTAAAGAATGTTTGTTTCTTTTTTTCTACTCTGGTCTCTTTTTTTCCCATGCCACCAGCACAATAGGCACTATCAATATGAATGTTTATAATTTTAATATGTATTTTTCCAATTATTTGTTTATTCTTAATTATCTTTTATTGACCACCAAAGCTTTGAATATTGTCAAATTTAATGCTGCAAAAACACCGTCCTGTGTTTTATGTGTTGTTAATTTTCAACTCACATTCTGCCCATTTCTTATTGTTTGCTATTTTAAACAACGTACGCTTCCAAAGATAGAATTCCCACTCAAACGCAGCAAAAGCTAAGCTAAAACTTTGTTTATTTTTCTCTGTAGCTGTCTTTGACACTCTTTGCAAGCAACTGTATGTTTCTGGAATATAAGAAAATGAGTGCAAGCATGCATGTAACACTGGTCCAATCACAGGCACTCCACTTGAAAAATTAAACACAATTTGTAGCTACAGTGGCAAAGTATGGCAGCAGTGTTTCTGTCCTCAAAAAATATTGATTGATGTAATATTTATCATTAATATTTTTTTCAATAGAACAATGGATGAAATGAGTACATGCTCTCGCTGCATGTTTGCATTTAGCTCAAAGCACAACTCTGCCTATACTATTGTGAGTACAACCTCACCTAGCTGCTGGCATTGCTGTGGAATCTTCTCTGGCTCACTATGCCACATTGTAACCACCAAAAAAGTCATTTTAATGTTTCGTTATGTTTATTGATTTAAAACACATTTTCACTGACTTCCTGCTTACATGTTGCAAATTAACTTGTGTCTATTTCTTGTTATGCACTGAAAGACATTTAACAAATGTGGTCTGTCTACTTTCTCTTTCTGCGGTTTTGATATGTCTTGAAAAAGGAAACATGACACAGTCAACATAAAAGTCAATGTTTTATGAAGAGCAAGGGGAAAACAGTTGTATTTTTGTTTTAGGTCTCCATGACTTAGCATTCAACAACTTTCTCTTATAATTTGAGGTTGTACTTTCTTTTCCCTCTCCAAAGTAGGCCATGAAAAGTGTGGCCCACCCAGTTTAAGCGTCAGTGTCAGAACTTGGAGATAGAAAGATAATTGAGAAATATATGTCATCTTCAAAACACAAGGTTAAAGTTCAAACACACACAAAGGGTTGCTGCATTTAAAGCTGTCTTGAGCAAACGTAGTCATAATGCATTGCTATTATTGAAAACAATCAAAACCTCACCCATCGTTATATATATACTGTATCTCTGCCCACCCTCCACCCCACTCCAAGTCATTTAATCACTCCCCTAGCCTTTGTATACATTTTACACTGATGAGTTCAACTCACATGCGCACTATATGCCTTTGTCTGTCTCCATTGTATGCCACCTGTTTCCATGTAGCGTTGATTGTCTTTTATCGACACTGTAATCACCATAAAACTTTCTCCCTCATTATCCTTATGTGTCATTCTTCCGCTTTCACCTGCATTGGTACCACTACAATCTCCCACCCATTGGTGCACCAAACACAACTCCACCTCGCACCCTCCATTCAAACTACTCAAACTTAAAACAAATTCTACATCCTCAATGACTGTCATGAGGGGAAACATAGTAACTATTATTGCCTGTCAGAAATGTTGATCAATAAACAGCAATGGAATTATATGTGGTTAATTGATGCTCATGTTGACATTTAATGAGACACTTGTGATTTTTTTTTTGCTACAGGATAAAAAGATAAAAACAATAAAAAATGATAATAGCTGTTCTGCTTTGTTGATGGACTGGGTTGTGGCTACAATGTTTTATTGTTAAGAAAATTGCATTAACAAGTCCAACCTCGAAGGTTGAGGACAATCCATCTTGGAAACAAAATATAATCCAGAAGAAAGCATGTCAAGTCCTCCTTTGTAGAATTTGCATGTTCTCGTCAACTTGTGTGGCTTTTCTCAGGGTATTATGGCTTCCTCCCACATTCCTAAAACATTCACACTGTGAATATGAGTATGAATGTTTCTTTATTTGCCCTGTGATTGAGTGGCAACCAATGCAGGGTATACCCTGCCTTGTGACCAAAATCAGATGGGAGAGGCTCCTGCTCACTGCGACCCTTATGAGAAACGTTGTAAAAGAAAAAAAAAAGATAAATAATGATAATCTTTCTTCATGCTACAGTTCGCACAAGTGCAAAAATAGGGCCAACCCAAGGTTTGTAAATGCTTTTTTTCACCTCCCTACTCGTTTTTGCACTGTTTTATTTACTTACACGTTACCTTACACGTTACCTTACACGTTACCTTACACGTTACCTTACACGTTACCTTACACATTACCTTACACGTTACCTTATACGTTACCTCATATTTTACACAAACTATATAAATCACCTAACCACTCTGATTCTATCCTATAACATGCCAGTGGTGGCAAATGGCCTATACAGATATATACATAGGACTGAGTTTATATTATTCGTATGCATAAATTAGTTCTGGTTTCCTGGAATGTTTGTGGCGCTCGCTCACAGGCAAAAAGAATAAAAACTTTAGACCATCTCTTAAAATTAAAAGCAGATATTTGCCTCCTACAAGAAACCCACCTACAAAAATCTGAAGAAAAATTACTTATTGATAAAAATTTTAGCGAAGCGTACTCTGCCCCTTATAACAGTAGACAAAGGGGAGTCTGTATACTCATACATAAGAATTTACTCTTTACTCTAAATAATACAATAACAGACCCAGAGGGCCGATACATTATTATTCAGGTGACTATATTTAATAAAATATATACATTCGGTAATTTATATGCCCCTAATAATGATGATCCGGCCTTTTTCCATGAATTTTTCTCTAAGCTGTTTGAATTAGCAGCGAACTCTACTATTATTATTGGAGGAGACTTTAACACAACCTTAAATCCATTAATAGATCGTTCTAATAAAACAACATGTATAAGGCGATCACAATCTACAAAAGTAATAGGGGAATATATGGATGACTTTGGCCTCGTCGACAGCTGGAGACTTAAAAACCCAAATAAGAAGGAATTTACCTTCTTTTCCGCTGTGCACCGGTCCTTTTCAAGAATTGATTTTTTTCTTACAAATAATTCTATTGCTGATAAAACCGTTACAAAAATACATCCTATTATTATTAGTGACCATGCTCCAGTCTCCCTTTCCCTACAAGTTGATTATACCTTTAAACCACCACCTACATGGCGTTTTAACATCTCACTACTAAACGACGCAGAATTTGACAAAATTATAAGAAAAGAATGGGCAGACTTTTTGGAAATAAATGACTCTCCAGACCTATCTCCAGCTCTTCTCTGGGAAGCTGGGAAAGCAGTAATTAGAGGTAAAATTATATCATATTCATCTTGTAAAAAGAAACAGGATCAAAAATTAGAAAAAGACTTGGAAGAAGGCACTAGAAATGACTAAAGCCCAAGTGGAGCCCTGCGGGCTTTCTCCCCTATGGCATAACCCTGACTTTCAAATTAACAACCAATCGTTTTATTTGAATGTGTGGGAGCAGAAAGGAATTACACATCTCCACCATCTCTTCTCAGATAATATGTTTATATCATATACATCCTTGCTCCAAAAATACAAAATAAAAAACGGAAACTTTTTACATTATTTGCAAGTTAAAAGTATGATAAAGAAACAAATTCCAACACTCCAGGGTACGCTCCAACCGCCTGTTTTAGCTAAAGATATTACCAAGCTTTCTCCGACAACAACAAAAAAACTCTCAAAAATATATAAGTTACTTTCATATACTGATAAAACATCTTTACCCATCTCGAAATGGGAAACAGACTTGTCTATAGCTCCGGAATCTGTCTTTTGGATTCAAGTTTGTGAAAACGTTTTTAAAATGACAAAACACACAAATTTACAACTTATCCAATATAAAATTATTCACAGAACATACATTACTCAATATATGATGAAGAAAATGGGACTCTCAGACTCCGACATTTGTCGCCAGTGTTTACAAAACACTACAGACACTTATTTTCATGCTTTATGGTTATGTACTCCGGTTATGTGTTTCTGGACTAAAGTCTTAGAAAAACTTTCCGCTGTCTTGGACTGTAGGATACCGTTCTCTCCAAACTTGTGTTTGCTAGGTGACTTAACAACAACTGACTTACCACATAAACAATTTCAATCTATACTTGTAGCCCTTACTATCGCAAAAAAAACAATTCTTGTTAACTGGAAAAATAAACAAACTTTGAATATCGACCAATGGTCTAACCTCCTCATAAATCATATTTTAATGGAAAAAATATCTGCCTCAAATAAAAACCAAATGTCAAAATTTAAAGAAACATGGTCTACGTATATAGAATTTTTTAACCTAAACTTGGATCTTAATTCTGCCTGTTAGCGAGAGCCACAGCAGCGTTATAACTTGCATTGATGTTTCTGTATTTGGCAATTTGTAACTAATGGTTGTGTTTCTATAGTCAGGAACCCGGCTGCTGCCAGCGGGATCGAGCGGATTCGCCTCCGATGGGCACCTGGGGTTGACATTCGGATTCACGGCGTGCCAGTGGGTTAATTCTGTGGGTGCTGTCCCCCCTGGCTAGGCGTGGGCGGGTCTGCCCCTCTGTTGGCTGCTGGGTGGCGGCTGCGTCTTGGCCGTTCCCTGGGTCTCTTGGGGGGTGCTGCGTTGCGGGGCTTTCCCTGGTGTCGGGGGCGGCGCCGTTCCGGCGTGGTCCGTCGCTCTGGGCCCGGCGACGCGGTTCGGGGCCTGTGGGCCGCCGGGGTGCCCGGTGGTTCCCTCTCCCCTCCCCCTTCCTCCCCCTTGCTGCCTCTCCCTCCTCGCCTCTCCCCGCCCGTCCTCCGCCTCCCTGTCCCTTCTCCCTCGTCACCCTTCTTCCTCCTCTCCCCCTCTCTCTGCGGCCCTGCCGCTGCCCCCTGCCCTTCTTGTCGTCTCCTTCCCCCCTCCCTTCCCCCTCCCCGGTACGCCTTCCTTCCCCTCCCCTGGGCCGGGGGCTCCATCCATGGCCCGGGTCTCGGTGTTACGGGGGCCGGCGGGGGTGGCTGGGGTTTGATGTCGTGCCCGCCCCGCTCCAGTGGGCGTCTTGGCACCTCGGGCGGGACCCAGTATCCGGGGGGCGAGCCCTATCGCCACGCCGGACGGGTCCCATATGCCCGCCGGGGTCCCGGTGGGGTGGGTGGGGGCTTGGTGGGCCGGTGCGCCTCCTGCCCCCGCCCGGTTGGGGAGGGCCCCGCTGGTCGCTCCTCTTAACTCACTACACTAGGTTTGCACAATACACTTTTATAGACATATAGGGCACATAACACACTTTGGGGGGTGGGGTAGGGTGGAAACACCGTCTTCACCCTACAACTCCCCTCCAATTTTAATACACCACACAACTTGGGGGGGGGGGGGGCTTGTGGGGGTGCCATCGGTTGGGGGCCGCAGTATAGAGCAGTGCTGCGGTCCCCTGTCCGTGTCCATCTCCCCCTTCTGCCCCCGGTGTTCCGTCCCTCCACACGGCGGGGGGTGGGGTGGGCGCGGCTGCCCTCTCCGCTCCGCTGTCCGGCCCCGCTTTGGCGCCGGTGCCTGGGTGCGGGTGGTCCCCGGGGGCTGGGGGTCGGGGGTTGGGGGGCTGCCGGTTGGTTGGGGTGGGGTCGGGGGGGGGCGGCTTTGTTGGGGGGGGGGGGGGGTGGGGGTTGCGGGGTGCTGGGGGTGGGGGGGTGTCTGGGGGATTGGGGACCTGGGGGCGGCTGGGGCTGGGTTGGGGTGGGTGGCGGGGGTGGATGGGGGGCGGGGGGTCGTGGGGGGTGCCTGGCGGGCCTGCAGTGCCCCGTTCTGCTGCGTTGGGTCGGGGGCGCGGGCCGTGTTGGGGCGGGGGGCGCTCCTGCTCCTGGGTTTGCTCTTCGGCCGGTGGCCCTGGCGGGGCCCGGGGGTCGTCCTTTGGCGCTGCCGCGGCCTGGGGGGCCCTGAGGTGTTGCGCTTGCTCTGTTCCGGCAGGGGTCGACGGCTCCCCTCTTTGGTGGAGATTTTCATGCATGCCAGATCCACCACACCAGCATCTACCGAAACTCAGACACAATCTGTTTCCTCCTCAGGTCATTGAATCGGTGGAGGCTGGTGTCTGTGGATCTCACGCGGCTTCGTCTGTCCTTCCTTCCTTCCTTTTCTCGGTCTCTCCTTCGGTCTCTTGAGGCCTCCCTGATTTTATGTTTTTTGGATTTGTTGGGGTCTGGATGTTTCTTGGGTTGGGGAGGAGTTCTGGTGGGTGGTGCCTGGTCGGTGCTGGATTTCACCTTCCTTGGTTTTCTTTGGTCCCCTCGGGTCTCCTGACGGCGGTGTTCGGTTTAGGTGAACGGTATAAGATTTTTTCTAATAGGTTTTTTTGGTGAGCTAACAAATACACGCACACACGCACGCACGCACATACACATACTCACCCACATACACAAAATAAATAAAAAATAAAATAAAAAATAAAATAAATAAATAAATAAATTAAAAAAAATAAAGAGCAATGATGATGACATTTCCGAATGAACAATACTGAGCTCTTAAAAACGAAGAAAAAAAAAGAAATAAGAAAAAAAAAATGTAAATGCTTTTTTTCAAATTGCTTTTTTTTATTTAAGAAAAAGGTTATATAACCTCAAAAAGCCACATCAAACATGCCGACATGAGTTCCCGTTCCCAGAATGCAAAAGGACGCAGAAAATCAGAGTGTTAATTCGTCACATATAGTTGTGTGGACTATCAAATTGTTGATTGGTACAAGTGTTCGTCGTCCCAATAGTCTTTGTTGATCAAAACATTGATGTGTTCTCTTGTTGATCAGTTTGGTCCAGTAGCATTGGATAGCTAAGGATAAATGGCAGCCGGCAACCAGCCTCACCCTTCAGTCGGTTCCTTCCTTGTCTCTAATTCTGTTCATCGCTGCGTTCCGACGAGCAATCATCTCCAGGTTGTTCAGCTTTGTAGACAAGTTCATTGCCATTCTGTTTGTGGCAATGCTGGATGCAGCTAGGTCGTTCTTCACCTGTGACATGTCGTCACAGGCTTTGGACAAATCGGCTTGCCACAGTAGCCACATTTCCACCGCCTTTTTTTGCCCATCCTGCATTTTTCTGAGGATTCGATGCAGCCAGAGGGCTCCGATCCCTAGCAGAAGCATCCCAGCCACCAGCGTGATGAACAGGTAGATGTCCTCGGCGTCTTCAACTTTGAGTGAGGCTAGACACAGCGGCCGCTATCTTCCCTAGCTATCTTCTGCAAATCCAGACATGAAAGTTCCACCCGGACATGAGCGTTGTCCAGGTCCAGTTCTCATTGTTGAGAAGATCTTGTCCAGAGCACTTAAAGACCAGTTTACTAGTTCCATGTTGTTTTTTAGGTTAGAATCAGTACTTATTTCAGTAATCAGGTGGGAGAGACTGGCTTTTCAAAGACGCAACAGCTCCCAAGTGACTAACAGTCCTTGAAAGATAACGATTCAGCTGTATGTGTGTTTAGGAACGCCAAGCCTTGTTTACAGTTCAGGTTTTTCACCCAGATTGGGACCTTATGTGCAAATGTCATCATATCAGAATTTGTGGATTTTGATCAGTGTATCTTTTGAATATAAGTTGTTATACTTATTTCTAAGCCAGCCAATGTCCCTGTGTTGGTTACTCCAAAGTCTAAGTTACTCCATTGTTGAACACCAGTACAAGATATTGAAAATTATTTTAGTGTTGTTCTGATATGACTTTGTACGAATACATGTTTCCCTCTCAAATCATATTTGGATTCCCTGGCCTGGAAGCGAATTTGCAAGTTATAAGGGAGGCAGGTTTTTTTACGCTTTATACATTGTCTGCACAGTCCTAAAGTTTATTAAAGCATATCATTTCAATAATTTAGATTTAATAAATAAGTTGTGTGTATATGCATTGTATGGAGCGTTGTGTATGATTCTTACTGCTTTTTTCTGGAGTACCATTAAGGGATGTAGGCGGCTTATATAGGTATACCCCTAAATTTCAGCACAATAGGTCAAGTAAGGCAGGATCAGCGCACAATAAATAATTTGAAGGGCCCTCTGATTTAACATATTTTGGGCTCTAAATAGAATAGATATACTTCTAGCTAGTTTTGTTGTTGTTGACTTACATGAGTATTCCATGTTAACAAGTCATCGATTATTATTCCCAGTACCTTGTGTTCTCTAACACTCTAGAGATTCACATTGCTGACTTGAATGTTTATAGTTTCTTTATGTCCTTTTTTACCAAATAACATTTTGTCTTGTTAAGATTTAGTGACAGTTTGTTTGCATCAAACCATTGTTGCAGCTTGAGTTTTGCGAATCACTGTGTGTAATGTTCAGTGTTTAAAAAAGTAATTAGTTATGGTTACTCATTACTTGCTTAAAAAAAGTAACTGAGATAGTAATTGAATTACTTCATAATAAAAGTAACTTGTTACCAGGCAAAATAACTATTTTCACTACTTTAAAAACAAAGTTTTATATCAAACAATTTGGTTTAAAATATATATTTATATATTATTATTATTATATTTTTATACAAGGAATTCAAATGACGTCCAGGCTATATAGGGTTTTTGATTTATTTGTGTTACTATTTATGACACACAAATGCCTCACTCCATAATATCACACATCATACAATAATAATAATAATAATTCATTAAATTTGGAGTGGTGATGTATGTTCTACCACTGCCAGTTACTACAGAAATCAGAATAATACAAATAAAACAAATACTGGATAGATGGTGATTTGTGGCACATTTGTCATCTATAGGTAATTTGTAGACAGTCCTAGCCAGTCCCTCCAGGATTTTCCGGGCATTTTTTATGATTGTTGCGGGCTAAATTAATCAATAATAGATCAAAGAAATTGCCAATTCTATTAAAATATACAGTGCTTAATGCTATCATGGCCAAAATCACAGCCATAACTACTACTCTATTTACTCCTCAGAATCATCAGCTTCCACTTGATCTCTCTGAAAACTTTTGTACACTTTCAAATATGAGAGTATGGTGATATATCTTCAGTTTATAATTCTACACATATAAAGACGTGTTTAATGATTGATTTACGTCAGAAAAATGCCCAACTCTAGGCTTCACATGCATCATTCACATACAAATGTCACCCCATCGCCTCAATGAGTGTGAGCATATTTCTTCCAACACTTTTCACATGTTTAGCATTCGTGAAATAAGAGAAATATTATTGTTGGCGCTATTTATTACTCTAGGCGAGCATGCTGCTATGACTTACCGGCTCTTTATCGCTGTTATGGTGCTTGTGGAGTCGCAATATGGCTCTTGGTGAAACATGATTGTCAACAAATCGCTTTTCGGCAAATGTCGACTTATTTTTCATTAATGTCACTCTTGTCAAAAATGTCAAACCAGTTCTCGGCGAGGACGTGGACTCTGCTAAAATGTGCTAAACCTTTAGGTCCAGAAGGAAGAAGGACGACACGTCCGTCACGTCGTGACACGCTTCTTGCGGCACCTCCAAAATAAAAGTCACTCTACATTTCAGCTGTTAAGTCACTTTTATTGTGACGAAGTCCGACAACAACAGTGTCTCTGACTATGCGCACATGACATTTTCAGAGCTAGTCACCGCACAATGTCTTGTAAGCTTACTTCGAGCCTTGAATCTAATAAATAAACGCAATAACGCAACGCATTTCTCATACAATAACGATAACGGCGTTTCAAATATGGGGAGAATAATTAGTTAGATATTTCTCATACAATAACGATAACGGTGTTTCAAATATGGGGAGAATAATTAGTTATATTAGTCCGTTTATGAAGAAAAAAACGGAGTTACCTAACGTAGGTAGTTTAAACAGTTATTCCCAACACTGGTAATGTTTTACAAAAAGTGTGAAACCTGACTTTGTGCTTATTGTTGTGCAACTCTCAACAGGTATTTTTCTCCATGAGTTTATAGTAAAGGTGTGAAAATTTGCCATTTTTTTACACACTAAAATGGCAAAGGTCTCAAAAAATAAAGTTGTGTTGAGCTGAGTAACCACAAGAGCAAAAAATAAAGTAAAATAGCCAAAGCATCTAAAACCTAAACGCAACAGTAAAAAAACAAACAAACACACACGCACACACACCCACACCCACACACACACACACACACACACACACAAAGATGCAAAATTGCAAATCTAAAAAAATTAAAAATAAAAGACAAGATGAACCATGAGATGAATAAAAATTAGTGGATTTTGCTGCTTTATTTATACTCCGCAACCACAATATTAATCAGAATATTTTGTTTAGACTAGTGGGTGGCATAGAACATACCATTTATCTACTAAAACTATACAATAATAATAATAATAATAATAATATATAAAAATTAGTTGTTGCCCCTTTAATTTGTGTGGTATTTTTTGTTTTGTTTTTTATTGTTGTGTTTTGCACTCCAGGGCCATTTGAAAAGAGTTTAATTCTAATTAAAAAAAAAAAACTCAAAAGGGTGTTTGAAAGAGGCAATCAATGAAGAGTGTTTTTTTTTGTATTATACAATATAACAGTAGCCTAGTGTGAACTACTTTTTGTGTCTAACTTTATTATCATCATCATTTAACTGTAAACACCATTCCTTTTTTTAATGACTGGAATTTGACGTAAATATTGAAGCGATAGAGGCCGGACGAAATAGCACGGAGGCGGAGCTTGACCCCCTTGTGTTGTTAGCAAGCTAGCTAGGCTAGCTAATTTGCGCCGAGACTGGCTGAGAGCCGAGACGCTGGAGAGCCAAGCTTCACTTCCAGAGCCGGCGAGGAGGGAGGGGCACCAACGCACGCTTCTCTTTCAGTCACCGTAGAACCGAACAAGCAGCTTCCAATAATTTCCAGGTACATCCCATCTCGCATTGTATTCCATATCCTTGTGCCTCGTGTATTGCGATACGTTTCCTTACTTGTGAAGTTGGGCTTTATTTCAAGCGTTCGTACGCCCATTACTCGTTGTGCTTGGCGCGGGTGGAGGATGGTGATGGTGCTGAATCTGAATGGAGCTCTGTGTGCTGCTTGCTACATGACTTCTCCGAAAGGAGCTGAAACGCCACATGTTGGCGAACACTGGCTCGATGTAGTGTTTGTTTATGGTTTGTATTCAGCACCGCTGGACGCAGATGGTGTAGGGATGGAGAGGCATGCCAACAGTGTAACTCAACCGGTTTTTGAGAGTAATTAGCCAAATGAAAACAAGTTTCGCCGGCGGTTGTCATGGTTGCGTCATTTAAAGACACTTAATAAAAGGAAAACGCATTAGCTGAAATTATTATGACGAATTCTTGCAATAAGTGACACGCGGTAGAAGACAGATTGTTCTCTGTTTGATGCTATGGCGTCACGGTGTTAACCGGTTCACAATAGTCGTTTGCTTTTGCCGCCCAACCAATTCGGTCTTCAACAACCAACATTGATGTGGAATGGAAACAATCTATTATGAGAGCTGACTGCAGGGTTTATTTTCACAGAGGCTTAAAAACATCTTGAAAATATTTGATTCAGTACATACTGTTCAATTATCATGCCCCAGGGGTGTCACTAGGTTTCATGGAAAGGGGGGGGCTTAGCTCGGTCCTCAAGGGCTGGAGTCCTGCAGGTTTGGGATGTTTTCCTTCTCCAACACAGCTGATATACTATCAGCTCTGCATAAGCCTGATAACGATCCTGTTGATTAGAATCAGCTTGTGTTGAAAGAGGGATAATCGAAAACCTGTAGGACTTAGGCCCTCGAGGACCGATTTTGCCCGCCCCTGATTTAGGAGATGCACAGATGGACAGGAATACCATACTGTGTAAAAGTTAGTCATCATTAGACTTGAAGTGTTATTTCCGTCAGTATTTTAATATGGCACACAAACACATGAAGCATGTTTATCAAATTAACCAAAAATATATAAAAATGTACACATTGCCGACAGTGTACGAAAAACTATGCAAAAAAAGGTAACTGTGTTGTCATAAAGTGAGTCTAATGACATGAATTTGGCTCAAAGCATAGTAACTGTTTGCTCCCAAATACTTCTGAATCACGTTATATTTTGGTGCATATGTGACTAGAAGGAAGATATTACTCAATGACTTCTAAATTAAATATGAAAGTAATATTAAAGTGTGAATATTTTTTATTTCAGGTTAAAAACTGCTTTTCACCATGCCTATGATTGAGATCTTTCAAGTTTTTAACCCCAAATTATTTTTCTTATATTGTAAGTTTTATTTACTAATTTAAGTAATCTCTAAAATGTAAACGTTTATTTCCATACTTTGCAGTGTGTCTTTAGTTATTTTGAGGTTTTTTTTTGCTTTAAAATATTGTACTTTTAATTATGTAAAGCAGACCCGAGTTTCCTTGTGTATGACATGTGCTATAGCTTCCTGCCTTAAATTTGTTTTAAATATCTCCACTTTCTGTTCATTACTCTCAAGTTAAATTAAATGATGACAGATTTCATATTCATAATATTAAATCCATATAAGTTTTATATGGTTGTTAGACTCTCGCTGTCTACACTCACGTCTCCAGTAGGTATCGCTCCACACTTGCTCTCTCTACTCATCGTGCTGTTTCCATTCAACATGGTTGGAGGATTAGTATTGTCAATTATATTATTATCACCATCCACTCCTTAAAATATCAACTTTAAATTAGGGGTGTGAATTGCCTAGTACCTTTCAATTCGTATCACGATTCATAGGTTTCGATTCAATACCGATTAATCCCGATACAAATCTATAAATTGATTTCTACTCAAATTTAGAAAATACTAATCAGTAAACTTGTACATGTACACTGTAAGATTTGTATGAAAATGTATTTATTTATCTGAAAATGTAGGCTTATAACCGAGCCACTGCATTTAACAAACAGGTTGCAGTCTATTTCATGTTTGAACAGCACTGAAATAAAATATTAAGGCTTAATGTCCCATTAATATAACATTCTTCCATGCTTAATGTGTGAATCCTAACCCTAAGTAAGACGTTTTGTTGAATATTCCCAGAAAAAATTGATGTATAAAAAGCGATTCGGCCGCATATCGAATCGATTTGAGAATTGCGCGCTGTAATATTGCGATATATTGCCGAATTTTTTTTTCTAACACCCCTACTTTAAATATAACTTGAAAGGACAATGACAAAATAAGAAAGTGAAATAAGATTCTTTTTTTTATGTCAGACATAATAAAAATGTTTCTTTGAAAATAAGTACAGTATTAGCTATACTTAGCAGAATGACGAATCAACCTGCCTTTGTTATATACAATAACTCTCTATAACAGTTACCACAAAAAACTGGAGATCTTTTGAATCCCCTTGATAGATTAACTCAACACTAAATCAACTTATTTTTGCTGAAAAACTGGATAGACTGGTGTCTACAAATGCGGTCTACTCAGCTGGTCATTATTTTTGACATTTTAGTGCACGTTTGTCGAAAGCTTGAATTTGGGTAAAAAAACGTGTGTTTGGTGCCATCTTAAAGTTAAATATTGATATAAACACAATTTGGCTGTTTGTCCTCTCATTACACGAGAAGTTACGGACTACGCCACTTGTTCCGCATGAGGTAGTCACCCCCGCCACCCACCGGCTCAGTCTCGTACACGCCTCCTTAAACAGTTTCTTTGCGAGTTGCTGCCTTCAATCACAGCCAGACCACGCCCAACCCTCTCCACATTCGCAACCCAACAACCTCCAGTCAACACCCAACTTTGAGGGCCAATTTCAAATCTTAGTGAGGGGTGGAGCAAGAGTCTGACTTCCTGTTGAGTTACAGGCATTTCAGTGTTTCCCACAGATTTAAAATCTACTTGGGTGGGTGGACTCTGGTGCGGGAGTTCTCAGTCCTGTAACTTGCGTCTCCTCTAACTTCATGATCTACAAGTGGGTGGCGGCGAAATAATATGCGGTATATCTGGTCGCGACACGTTTTTTGTTTTGTTTAATATGCATATATTTTGATAAAATTTTCTTGAAAACCTCTTGGGTGGTGGCCAGTTTACTTGGGTGGCCCGCCCAAGTATTAACATGGTGTGGGAAACACTGCATTTAAACTTTAAATATCAGGAACAAAGCACTGAAAGGGACTCATTGAGCCCTTTTCAGCAATAAGAAGTGAACATTTTGTCTAAAATTGATTTGGTAACTTCATTATTTTTCATGTACAATCAAAATCTTTAAAAATTACATTTTACCACTTGTTGTTGATTGACATCACATGTGCTCAGGGCTCAGGTAACGACCACTCATGACTCAATTTGCAACTGTCACATGATCAAACCCAGAAAAGAGGTGGGCCGTGATTGGTCGTTACCTGAGCTCAACCCATCGTAATGTCATTACTTGAGGGGGTTTTGACCTACATCATCTTGGCTCTGAATCCAATCTTGTCATGCGTTGACATTTTGACTTCTGGTGACCTGCTTGGCTGGATTCCACATTGTTTGCACTTTCCTCCACAATGCTAGTTTGGTGCTTCTAATATGTGGAATAAACCTGTTTGGGGTTTTTTTACTTGAAGTTGAGAAGTATTGTATAATCTGATGATTGATAACGATGAAACAAACGTATGAAAAATGTATATCTCTTATAGTGAACAAATTATTACCATGGTTGCATTAGCAGGATTTAGCAAAAATATGAACTAGCAACACGTTTTGTTTTGAATGTGAAAAAATATAAAATGGCAACCCTGTGCACTTCTTTGACATTAGAAATTGTAACCGGCAGCAATCAAAATTAATTTTCATGCATGCGTGACCCCATTAAGTGGAAGTGTTTCCAGTCACGCATGTCTTTTAGTTTATCTGGTCCAATCTATTGTTAGATGTGTGTTCAATATTAAAAGAAAAGAAAAGAAAAGCCATAAGACAACCAAGATACATGCTCAGATACATACTTGCTGGATTGGACTGAATGAATGTTTTGTATGACTTTAGGACTTTGTGTTTGTTGTACTTAAGATATTCCTCTAAAAATGACTACAATTGTAGCTGATAAACGATGAATATGGAAATCTGTCACAATCAAGAATATTGGTGCCATACCATATAATCTTGCTACAGCTTAGCCTTTAGTTATTTAACTTCTTACTATGTTGAGCCAGCAGCACATTCCTAGGGCTAATTGCACAAAAGTACTCTATTACATAATTCATGACCACAGGAAGACACTGATGGCTGAATCTTATATTCAGCGTGCAGACATGGCGCGTGGTGCTATGATTAATACGCTATACTAAAAAACCAACAGTATCTTGATCTGAACTGCAATTTTATGCAATTAATATAGGCTTAAGGATAGTTTGATAAATAAATAGTTTGAGTTTGATAAATATAACATATTATATTTTATATTAGATGAGGGTGCAAATATTTGCAGCTTGGTGCTTGAAAGAGGCTTGGGCAAACAGAATAAAAAACTGAATGTAAGCACGGAGTGAGCTAAGTTAAGTTAATTTTAAATATAAAAATGTGTTTGTCACTATTTCAAATATGTATGTGCATGTTAAATGAATGAATATTTTGCTGTGTGGGTCAATAGCCATGGCAGAGGCTCACCAGGCCGTGGCATTCCAGTTCACCATAACACCGGAGGGCATCGATCTGCAACTCTCTTATCAGGCCCTGAATCAGATCTACCTGTCTGGAGTACGATCATGGAAAAAGCGTTTCAGCCGCATAAGAGTGAGTAAGAGAAAGCTTGTCATGTGTCTGGTTAAATTATGTTGATCTCATTTACTGTACTTTGTCATATTTCGATGAAGCTCCCTCTAAGTTAATATTGTTATCTTGGTAACCTTAAGTTCATGCACGAGAGCCTTGTAGGCCAAGGTTTTGATCGAATAATGTTAGGGTAACATAATGAGTATTCACTGACATGCATGTCCCAACAGGTGACAACTGTTTACATTTGGTTATGCAAGTATGTGGCTGAAGAGTTTGAAATCCTGTTTATCTAAGAGACTCATGCTTGCTAATATATTTGCTGTCTTTCATTCGACCATATTGCATGCAAGATGAGCTTTCAGTAATAAAATAATCATTTTTCAGTACTTGTAAGTATAGAGGTGTTTCTATTCTTTCTAATTATTTTTATTTTTATATCCATGTAAAATGTGCATACATTTAGGGACAGCTCCCAGAATGATGCAGTACCCTTAGAGTCTAAAATTAAAGTAATAATTAGTGTTTAACACAAATAGAGTTGATTAAAATGGCAAATTTTTTATAAAAGGAAAATTATTTGGTCATGTTGACCTAATATGTGTTTGGAGATATGTGTATTAGCAATGTGGTTCTACCTTTGAATTTGCCATAGGAATGAGCGTCACTTTTTGTTTGTTTACTTCAGAACCGGGTGATCAAGGGAATGTATCCAGCCAGCCCTTCATCCTGGCTGTTTGTCGTCATTGCCATCCTGGCCACCATGTACATGCGTTCTGATCCTAGCATGGGGCTCATTGCCAAGATACAGCAACACCTTCCCCTCAGGTAGATGCACACAAGAATGAAAAGCATCTGAAAGGGTTTGTCTTTGCTTTTTTAAAGTATTTTTTTTCCCCCACTGAGCAACTTGTTTTTCAAAATTCAAATAATCTAAGTCTACATGTAAAATGAGAAAGTAATAATGACGTGTATAACTTGACCAAATTGAGGTCATGTTACAGTTGTTTGTGTCAGTATGACAGTGTTACACACCGATGTTGTCATATCTCGCATCCAGCCAGGTATGTAAAGAATGGACGTGGCACATTTGAGTCACAAGTGAGCAATGTGGGTGTGTTCCAGCACATGAACTCTGACCGACATCCCAAACAGCCTCTGACTGACTGCCACTCAATGTTACTGACTCACTGTTTTCATTATGGATACGCACACACACACATACACACGCGCACTTGCCCCATTCCATTTTGATATCCATTAGGAAATTACTTCAGCACCTAGACATTACAAATATCATCGTCACGTCAGAGTCCACGGACCTTGTTTAAATCTGCAGTCGTGTCGATAATCTCTATGAAGTTATTTTAATTGTCACATCTGATGCAAGACAGAATGCTTAGGTTCACTAGATATATTTCAACATCTCTGCCACTAAGCAACGTTTAATAAACTTTGTTCTATGTGATATGAAGATGCTGGCAAACACAATTACATCATAATCTTTTCCATCTTTGCAGGGTTTTAAAGTAGAACTTTTGTCCAAACAAGATGTGAGCTTGTCAATAGCCGACCCATTTCCTATGTTAACTTGCTTATATAATTACAAGTCATCAGCGTAACAGTGAAATGTAATCCCAAAAGACTGCATAATTGTTGCAAGGTGTAATGAAAAAAAGCAGTGGGCCAAGGATAGAGCCTTGTGGGACCCCATTTTTAACCGGGCACAAGGAAGGATAAGCTAAATAAAACTGATGGATGGATGATTTGAACAAAAATGTTCAACATTGTTTTCCTCTACTGGGAGGGAAATGAAAAAGTTTAACTATTTGTGCCGTTGCAGGTCTGATTAATACGAGTGACTAAATAAAAAAATACTTTCCTTCTGTTTTCTCTCTTTCTTGCCTTTCCATCCAGCCTCCATGTGTCTCTCAGCGCTCAGGGTCAGACGATGCTTTCCGCTCTGGTCTTCAGCACGCTGCTGTGGCTCTCCCTTATCCTCGCTCTCAGGTTCTGCCTCAAGCTGCTTCTCTCCTACCACCAGTGGATGTTTGAGCAGCATGGTCGAGTTTCCAATACCACCAAGATCTGGGTGGTAAGCCATGCTCCTACTTGGTATTGCGGTGACCCGATGGTATCTGTGCAGGGCTTATTTAGTTGTCTGTGCAGTGTTCCCGCGCTATTAGAGAAAATCCGCGTATCACTTATGGCGACGTAAGACTACACAGATGTATCCCGATTTTGACCCGACAGACATGTCACGGACAAACAAGTAATACTTTTATTGCTTCTAATGGCCAGATCATAACGGCAGAAAATAGGTGAGTTTTTCAGGCAATAACAGAGGAAGTCAACGATCGTAACTCAGAAGGTGGTGCACTGTATAGTTTTAATGCTGCTGCTTTGATGTGTGTTTGGATCCCTTTAACAAATCAATCTAAACCATATATACAAAAAAGTGACTTATTGTCCTGGGCTAAAATGTTGATGTTTTAATTATTGTTCTTGATACTGTTCCAAATGTGTCACTTTCTTTCTTTTTCTTTTTTTAGACTCTATTGAGGCTGTTATCTAGCAGGAAGCCTCTACTTTACAGCTATCAAACGTCGCTGCCACATTTGCCTGTTCCGGCCATAAAGGACACACTGAGCAGGGTGTGTAATACAGTACAAGCACTTACACATCTTCATTCACAGTCTTCATATTGGTTTGCATGCTACAACAGTATGCATTGTGTTAACGCTCTATTTCGGTTTCAGTACTTGGAGTCAGCACGCCCTCTGTTGGCGGATGCTGAATTCAAACGGATGACAAAACTGGCCTTTGACTTTGAGTGCAACCTGGGAAATCGACTCCAACGTTACTTAAAACTTAAAGCTCTCTGGGCTACTAACTATGTGAGTAATTAGCCATTCACTCACAAAAACATTTTAAAATGTGCTCACACTTGCTCCTGTTGATTTGGATTTGCCATTAAATCATTCATAACGCTTCATAGGCATTTGAAAATTATTACCATTATTCAAGTAGTATATTTCATTTAACTGAAAAGGGGCTTGACGATATACCACAATTTGTCATCTGCCACACCTCTTTTCACATTCTGTAGCCAACTGAAAAATACTGCTTTTTTTAATAGTATGGAAGCTGTGATGTCAACATGTGTAAAGTAGAGCATTTGTATGTCAATGTATGGATGGCAATCTCTTGACTGTAATGTGTTGAAGTTGAGAAGAGACGGCCATTCATTTCATTGAGTGAGGAAGCGTGATTAAAAAAAAAAAGAAAGAAGAAGATTGGTGGTTATGTTACTGTACTTCATCTACAGTACAGGAAAAACTCCAGCTCAAACTTTTGTCGGCTGTTTGCTTTCCAGGTGAGCGACTGGTGGGAGGAATACATTTACCTCCGAAGCAGAGGTCCCATAATGGTCAACAGTAACTACTATGGAATGGTAACCAGCTGCATTTTTTTTGTTAGAAAACCAGGGGGAGCCAATTCTTTCTAAATGTGCAATATTTGTGTGCAGCGCTTCCTTGTTCATTTTTCTTGTGTACTGTCTGAAAAAAC
>NC_141239.1:52414411-52429411 GCF_054856555.1 Leptonotus elevatus | reverse complement strand
CGCTGCTGTTAGTGCAAAGTGAGAAACAAAGGAGCAATTAAGGTAATGTAATGTCCTCACTGTTAGATGGAATAAGAACTCCACTTTTGTTTCAAGTTCAGACCACTTTATTCCGCTGCACTTCGCTCCCACATCCGTTACACCCACAGTCCAACGCTTGCTCTCCCTCAAGAGCCCACTTGGCATAAAATAAGTAGCACTGCCCCCTTGCGGTGTGGCATGTGATGGTTATTAAATTGAACAACAATCTTAGTCTCTTAAAAAAAAACAAGACAACAAATGAACATTATACATATGTATAACATAAATGTGTGCAAATACTGAACTGTGTAACCATTAAACAATAAATTGGTTGTTCACTCAATTTTCCAATGCCCTTCATAGAGAGCCTTGAGTAACATTGCTGAAGATGCTCCCTTTTTAGTCACAGTCTGCCAATTGATCTTTGGTGTCTGACCACAGCACCTTTTTAACCATTTTGGTTTCAATGAGCTCTTTAATAGAGCTGATTTCCAAGCGAAGCCTTTTTTCAGCAACACATTTAGTAGACTTCAGTGCATCGATAAGAGAATGATTATCAGTAACACAGATTGGTACAAGTTGCTCAGTACTACCAGCATAGCGTTCCGAGAATAATGTTGACAGAAAAATTGCATTGTCACTTCCCTCAGTCATTGCTAGCGTTTCACCTGCAAGTGTACTCCTGACAATTCTCTTGATTTTCTTTGACTGCCAAGAAATCAGAGAAAACAGTCAGTTTTCACCCATCAAAAGAGTGAAGTGGCCACCTTGAGTACCTCCATCTGAGAGATTTGCAAAAGATGCATCAGTAAATGTAACCAACTTCAGGCTATCATCTTTTCCAAGGTATTGAAAGTTCAACTCAACTGTCTTAGTTTTGATTTTAGACACAACTCTATTTGCTTCATGAATGGTCTGTATTGTAGCACATTTGAGATTTTATGCCAGATTACTGGCATCAAACATGGGATCAGGTCTGCTTTGTCTAGCAACCCATAAAAGTTGCCCTATCTTTGATCTGAGCTGATCCCTCTCTTCCTCAGTAATAGGTAAAGCTTGCTCAGCTGCTCGTGACAATGTGAGAGGTATAGGCTGTAAGTGTGCAATGTATGTGTCTTGATGTATTTTCACTATTTTGTCAGAAGTTACAAAATCTACACCGACAAAAGAAAAATTGTCATGAGCTTCACGCCCAATGCTGAACCTTGCTTTGAGATGTGCCATGACTGTCATTTCCAAAATTTGAGACCCACCCCAAATGAAAGCAAGAACACCGGTTACGTTCTTGTCATTGTCCTGCCAGTAGAAAACTGCTGGGTCTACTTTGGATATAATACCTCCTGCCTCAATCATTATATTCTTTACTCGGTTATACCAATACAGAGAGACATCTGCCAAGCCATACACACACTTCTTTAATTTCCAAAGTGTCCCTACACTGTTCGCTTCAGGAGGAGGTTTGACAAAAATGTCTCTAGACAATTCCATACCCTGTGAAAAAGCTGACTTTATGTCCATCGAATGAAGTTGCCATTGTCTTTGACAAATCACTGCTACAAGAAGCCTCAGTGACTCAGACGCACAGGTTGGTGAGTAGCTCTGTAATTTGCAGCTCCTCAAATCCTCTTGTAACAAACCGTGCTTTTGGTACTAATCCAGTCACTGTCTCTTTCAGAGTGCAGACCCATCGTGTGGATATGCGCTTTTGTCCCTTGTCCTCAACTTCCTCAAACACATAATTTAGTCTCCAGTTTTGTATTTCACTTGACTTAGCTTCATCAAATGAGACATCTTTTGTCACAAGTATGTCCTCACGGATTTGCCAAGGCATCACGATGCACCTGGATTTGAAGATCCTCCAACTGTGACACATCTGCAGATTTGTTGGTGCCAGCCATTCGAGCAGGCTCAAGCAGCTCCAAATTGTACCAGTTTTTATATTTTCCTGTCACTTTTCCAGCACGTCCCAAAACTTTTACCATTTGTTGAATGCCATTTTCTGTATTTTTGAATGTTACAATCTGACCAGCCTTTAAATTGACACTAACTTCCATTCTCATGTCCTTCAGCCCTCTGGTTTTCCATAGCGGGCAATCGATCATTCTCACTGCGTTCAGCATGTGTCTCTTTTTCCGGCTCATCTGTCATATCAACAGCACACTGTTGCTTGTTGTTGTTTTCTTGATCACAGGTAATTAGAGGGTCGTAATCATATTCCCGAGTAACTTTCTTCAGTCTGAGTTGATGAACTCGAACACAGGTGCCTCCATGTCTGACAAAAACAACTGCACCATCCTGTCCAATGACCACTCCTGGCCCTTTCCATTCAATACAGTCTACTCTTTTGTAGTAAACCTTGTCACCGAGTTCAAACTTCTCATCTGTGTGATGCACCTGTTTCTTTAGTGCTCTTCGTATTCTCTCCGAACATTCTGCTTCAGTAAAAGCCTTTCTTGCTGCGTGCAGAGCTGAAATATGCTTGGCGACCCTTTTTGTGGTACCCTCTAGAGCAGGTGCTTGGCCAATCAACACAGAAGGTAGATTGGCATTCTGTCTAAATACCAGATGATGTGGACTGTAGCCATGAACACTTTGCATGCAGTTCTTTGCCTTCAAAGCCCAGTCCATAGCAGTGCTCCAGTTGCATCCAGTGCTTGGTTTCACTTTCATTATGATCTCAGTTAGGGTCTGATTACTCCAAGGACTGTAGGCAGCTGTTGCTTTTTTTTCCATGTTAAAATTCTCAGCCATGTCTCTCACTTCTACATTGTTGAACTCCCCACCATTATCACTAAACAGTTTTTTAGGTGGGCCGTGCATACTGATCCAGTCGTGAATAAAATGTTTGACTATTTCAGAAGACCTTTTTGTTGTAAGCACACTTCCTGCACTAAAACGAGTGAACTGATCAATATGTAGGTACCACACTCCTGGCTCGAGCTCATGCAAGTCCACAGCAACAGTTTCATTATACGTTGAAGCAAGTGGTAATCCCACAGCAGGTTTAGGTTTAACTCTACAATATTTTTGAAACTCTTCACATTGACATACTACCTTTTGTAGCAGGTCGACACATCCAGTGTCCTTGTTGCCGGAACTGCTCAAAAGTCTTTGTAGCTTGTCTGCAGAGGCATGTCCAAATTGTTTGTTTCTCTAAAACTCTCATCTTCTCATCTGTTTTCATTGTTTCTGTTATTGTCAATATTTCTTCCTCAGTAGCTGGCATGTGCTCCGTATCACCATTGCATTTCTGCTCACTGTCCACAATGCTTACACAATAATGTCCAGAACTAGTAAAATCCAGTTTGACAGGCTGCTTGAACATTACTGCACTGTCATGCTCCATGTTCAAAACTGTTCCTGCTCTTTAGGGATGTCTTACTTAAGCGCAGTGGGATGTCAACAGGTACAACTTCAGCTTCTATGTTACACTTTGTGTGCCCAATTTTAGCCGGTATCTTCACACTTTTCACTGAGTAGACCACTTTTCCATCGCCAAACTTAAATGGCCTGCAACTTTGTTTTTCACTCTCTCTCATAGCATTAGCACTTTTCTTTCCTAATACTGTGCTGTAGTGTTTAAGCCACTGTTGTCCGCACACTGTCTTAGTGCAAACAGTGTCTATTATTGCTGAGCCAAAACATTCTGTCATGAATATCTCTGCATCTGTTGGTGGTTCCTTGGTAAACAGAAAAACATTGCACTCTTCAACTTCCGTTTCATGATCCGCCGTTGGGGGCCTGGGGGCGGCTGGGGCTGGGTTCGGGTGGATGGCGGGGGTGGATGGGGGTGGGGGGAGCGGGGGCTGTGGACCGGTGGGGTGCCTGGCAGGCCTGCAGTGCCCCGTCCTGCTGCGTTGGGTTGGGGGCGCGGGCCGTGTTGGGGTGGGGGGCGCTCCTGCTCCTGGGTTTGCTCTCCGGCCGGTGGCCCTGGCGGGGCCCGGGGGTCGTCCTTTGGCGCTGCCGCGGCCTGGGGGGCCCTGAGGTGTTGCGCTTGCTCTGTCCTGGTGGGGGTCGAAGGCTCCCCTCTTTGGTGGAGATTTTCATGCATGCCAGATCCATCCACCACACCAGCATCTATCGAAACTCAGACACAATCTGCTTCTTCCTCAGGTCATTGAATCGGTGGAGGCTGGTGTCTGTGGATCTCACTCTGCTTCGTTTGTCCTTCCTTCCTTTCCTCAGTCTCTGCTTTGGTCTCTTGAGGTCTCCCTGATTTGTTGGAATTTAGATGTTTCTGGGGTTGGTGAAGAACTCTGGTTGGTGGCCCGGTGTGTGGTGTCTGGTCGGTGCTGGATTTCACTTTCCTTTGTTTTCTTTGGTCCTTCCTCGGGTCTCCTGACGGCGGTGTTCGGTTTCGGTGAACGGTATGGGATTTTTTTTAATAGGTTTTTGGTGAACTAACGGATACACACACACTCGCACACACGCAAATACACATACACATACTCACCCACATACAAAAAACAAAAAAAAGAGCAATGATGATGACATACTAATGACATACTATAATACTGAGCTCTTTAAAAAAAAAAAAAGAATAAAAGTAAAGAGCTGCACATGTTCATACTGAACTAACAGGCTTACCCAACTCCAGCTCCTGAACAAGGTTATAGTAAAAAAAAACTAACAAAATAACGAAATAAAATTACACTTCAAAGTCTGTAGACTGTTATGTAATACCTGCACTTGATTTGTGGATGGTTGTTTTTTAGAGCGTAATTTACCCCCTAACCAGACTCTTGCTCCACCCTCACTAATATTTGAAAACGGCGCTCAAACTTAACTCAACTCGACTTTATTTATAAAGCACTTTAAAACAAACATTGCTGTATACAAAATGCTGTACATGGAACAGAAATCGGTAATGCAATAAAGATAAGTAAAACAAGAAAACAAAACAAATATTTTAAGTAAGTATAAAAGTACATAAACTTTATATCAATAAATTAATGACAAAATGCATTGCTGTATACAAAGTGCTGTACATGGAACAAAAATTGGTAATGCAGTAAAGATAAGTAAAACAAAACAAATATTTTAAGTAAGTATACAAGTACATAAACTTCATATCAATAAATTAATGAGAAAAATGAAGGTAAATGATTGAGTGAATAAATGAATAAAATAAGCATACATTTCATAACAATACAGCACAAACACACCACAAAGCACCAAGGCAATGCTAAGTCTCACAGTGAGCCAAAAGCCGAAGAATACAGATACGTTTTAAATGTAGCTAGAGAGGGAGATTGCCTAATATTGAGCGGAAGGTCGTTCCAAAGGGAGGGACCGGCAACTGCAAAGGCTCGATCCCCTCTAAGCCTCCGCTTAGTCCTCAGTACCTCCAATTTTGTCTGGTCTGCTGACCTGAGGCACCGGGCAGGTGCGTAGGGGTGCAAGAGCTCAGCGAGGTGAGGTGGGGCAAGACCATTTAGAGATTTAAAAACAAATAAAAGAACCTTAAAATGGAATCTAAATTGCATGGTCAGCCAGTCAAGAGAGGCCAGGATAGAGGTTATGTGCTCCCTCTTACGGGCACCAAGTAGGAGACAAGCAGCAGCATTTTGGACCAGCTGGAAAAGCTTGAGGGAGGACAGTTTGATTCCATGATGAATTACAGTTTTATTTTTACAGTAATTCAGCCAAGATGTAACGAAGGCATGGATTGTTGTTGTTGTGCTGCTGAGATAGAAGAGTCTTTACCTTAGTCAGCTGCCTAAGATTTAAAAAAATAAAAAGATGGATTTGACAACAGCGCTAATTTGCCGGTCCAGTTTAAAATCACTGTCTTAACACCCAGGTTTGTTGACTAAAAATAGTGCGCCAAAGGACCCAGGTCAGCAGGATGAGAAAGGCCACTGGGACCAAAGATCATAACTTTTTTTTTTTCTTCTCGTTGAAGTTCAAGATATTTAAAGTCATCCAGGCTTTGATTTCCTCCAGACAGGACAAAAGTGGCTTCAATCAGAAAGTGTCCTTTTTACTAAGCGGGACATAGATCTGACTGTTATCCGCATAGCAATGAAAATAAATTCCATGTTTTCTAAGAATGGAGCCCAAGGGCAGAAAGTACAATGAGAACAGTATGGGCCCCAAAATAGAGAACATTGTGGTACACCATATGACAGTGGGGCAGTGCAGGAGTCGGAGCACCCAAGGCTAAAACAGAACATTGTGTCAGCTAAATAAGATCTAAACCACTCAAGAGCACTACACCACTAATGCCCACCTGGTGCTGTAAATGAGCCAACAGAGTACTGTGATCCACTGTATCAAACGCTCAGATCAGTCAGATCTAACAGAACGAGACATACATAGTCTCCAGTGTCATTTGCCAGGAGGATGTCATTAAAATCTCGTAACAGGGCTGACTCTGTGCTATGCATCGTCTTAAAATCTGACTGGAAAACCTCCAAGATGTTATTTTCGTCCAAGATAGTGTTTAGTTCCATGTGTACCACTTTTCCCCAAATTTTTTAGACGAAAGGCAGTTTAGAGATTAACCTAAAATTTGACAGCACATATTGATCTAGTCCAGGTTTCTTCAGCAGTGGTTGCACCACAGCATGTTTAAATTGTTTGGGGACAACTACCAGAAGACAGGCTACTGTTGATAATAGCCAAAACCGATGTACTGATACTTGGGAGAACCTCTTTGAAGAAATGAGGGGGAACAGGATCATATGGAGAGCCGGATGGCTTAATCTGGCAAACATCTTGTAAAGAGCTCAAGGAAATGGCTTCAAATTAATTTAGCACCACCAAGCAAGGGACCAGGCGTTGCTGGGAGAGGGTTGGGCATGGTCTGGCTGTGATTGACAGTAGCAGTAAAAAGCTACCGTCTGAATAATTTCTATACTACGACAAGCTAACCAAAATGCTATGCTAATTTATCACTAACCTGAAAATCGGTATGAAGATGTTTGCAAAACGCTACTACTCCAACTTACTAAGGAAGCATGTACGAGACTGTGGGTGGCAGAGCGACTATGGAAAAGATAGATGTCAGTAGTCCATGCTCGTCCACTTGTGTTTATCCCAGTGTTTTACCTGAAGATGCCGCCACAGACTCTTTCACCTGTCCCACCTTCGCTGGCACCAATCCCAAACCTAATCATGTCAAAATTATTTGCGTGTTCTTGTGTCTTTCTTGGGTTTCCTAGGTGGTATGATAAATCGTTTACAGTTGTGATCTACAAGAATGGGAAGAATGGACTGAACGCTGAACACTCCTGGGCTGATGCACCAACTGTGGCTCACCTTTGGGAAGTATGTGCATTCCAGTCTTACGTCAAATAAATAGCAGAAGTCGTTGGGTGGCTGTGGTAAACAAATACATGTTTTTATGTTTTTTTTATTTGCTTTTTATTGAGTTTTCACAGGACCAATTCAACAATTAATCTACATGTCACAAGCTATTACATGTCACAATTAGCCCAATAAACCTATCCTCAATTCATTCATCTAATACATCCAGATTTTGTTATATTTATTTTACAATTTAGTTTGATCTTTCATTGAAACAAGAGTACAGTATAAATTATTATTGAAAAAATGAAGAATCTATTCGAGCATACGTACTCACGCGCACCATGCACGAGCTTGACGCAGAGGCTGCCGTTGCACTTAAGGCCAGAGGTGGCAGTCGCGAGTATAAAAGCGACAAACTCCGCAATGCACCTTTTAACAGGTAGTTTTCCACTATACAAGTGAAAGACCAAGAAATGGAATGAGAAGAAAACGTGCTATAAATGGTGGTCTAATCACAGTAGCATACTTTAGCTAGCGCTCCCATATTCTGCAAAACACTCCTCACAGAATGAAAGTTATTCTTTCCTTTTTAAACTAGACAACGTCCATTCGTTTACAGTTGGCTTTTCTGCTTTGAACCATTTTCTAGTTCAGGATTTTCTGCATGCAACATTCAATATATGAAATAAATGCTATATTTGATATTAGAGGATAGATTTTCTGATGTCAAGACACAACATAGATCGATCTCAATTTGAAAGGAAAGATTTCATGAAATTCTAATAAAGATATCGTGAAATCCAAAGACTGAATTAAAAAGACCAATTGACGCAATCAAGTGGCATTTCAGCGGTGCATCCTTACTAATGCTCCCTCCAAATTGAACTCCTTTATGTAACATGGTTATATGTAAAGTCTTTCTAATATCGTCTTGAGCTAGAATATTGGTAAAGATTTTTTAGACCGTTTTTGTTTTTTTGTTCTCTTGCTGTTTTTCTGTCTGTATGCTAATAGATTCCTAGGTTCCGCACCCCTTCATATTGTTGCTTTGTAAACATTTTGTATGTCTTTTTGATATATCTCATTTATTTTGTTCATTTTTCCTATGATAAAAATACATGTTTTTAAATTTACTTTGATGGCCACCAAAAATAAACCCGTGTTTAATTTAAAAAAATAAAGAATTGGTGGAGTATAGAATAATCAGATGAGAGACTGGTTCTATTTAAAAACAAACAAAAAAAAACATTGTTCACAGATTTCATCACCACAGCTGCTAATCCATAGTTTCATCTACTGCTGCCAAAACATGCAGAGATTCCACTTACTGTGAGCTGTTTAGTAGAAAAGCTTCGCTAGACTCAATATTTACACATTTCTGCAAATCGTCACTTATTTCATGCATACCGCAGAGCAATGGAAACAACACAACCTATATGCTCTAATCAAGTGTGAGACAATTCGTCCAGCATATGCACCTTCCTTTCAAATGCACTATAACCCTCATAGTTGAACCTAATTTTAGCTTCTCTAAACTTTTGACTACACTTAACTGTATTTTCAGTTCACACTGGCCACTGACGCTTTCCATCTTGGATACACTGAGGATGGCCACTGCAAGGGTGAATTAGACCGCTCCTTACTTCACCCACAGAGGCTTATCTGGGACATCTCGCCAGAGGTATTGTTACAGTAGAATTACTCTTTGTATTATGTAACATTCTAACTTGACTCCTAACTTTCCAATGCCTTTATCCCACTCGCCCACTCACTACTCATGTCTTGGCAGACACCACCTAGTCCACACACTTGATCCTATTATACATAATTACATACCTGAATGTTTTTATGCCATTCTCTGGTGTGTTTGGACACGCTTGTAGTTCTTAAGTGTAAACACATGAATGTTATCCAAAGTTCAGGTAGTAAGGGGCATTTCAATGTTACTGTCCTGTATCTTAAGTGCTCTGTGATATATGACATCACTTGACTTAATGGTATAAGCACAGAAGGTCCCAAGCTACTGCAACTATGACACACATGTGAACCACTAACCCCTTTTACTGCCCATGTTATCTTAATTTAAGACTTAGTGACCTAATTAACATAGATGTTAAGCTTCATAGTGAGAAGTTATAATGCAGGTCAATGGTTCATGGATCTCACTGTATCCACACACACACAGCGATCATTCTTATGGGCATGCAACTAAATAGTAAATCGTACTGACGAGGCCTGTAGTTATAACAGTAATGCATTTAAACTAACCATATAAAAGCTGTTTCAATAGAAAATTGCATTTAATTGACCATTTGCACGACTGCCCTATGATGGACGGCGGAAGGAAATGATTGTTGAATGGAAGTGGACGTGACCCGGTGCGACTTAGTGACTTAGTGACTGTTATTTTACAAATTAAAAGTTATTATTGCCCATAGAGCCATGGAATCTATTACTTCAACCAAAGTTCCCCTGTCAGTCGAAGTTGCACATTTAGTCGGGACTCATAGAGCGCGATATTTAATAATAATAATAATAATAATAATGCATTATATTTAAAGGCGCCTTTCTTAGCACTCAAGGACACCGTAAGACGAGCGGCGGGGAAAGACAGGTGAATGGAGGAAGATGATCTGTTGGAGTTGGAGATCGCTAGTTTGAAAACAGCCTTTACATTCTGTTGCCTGCTATTTTTACCAAGTTCATCAAATTGCCGACTTTGCCGGAATTCACAGCGCACAACCTATATCATTATGTAGTCAATGCCGTCTCTGCTCCTTACACCGGGCCTGATTCAAAAGCTTGTCGCTGGCTGAGTCTCTGGGACGAGATGTTACGCTCACACCGGGGGACAATATACCTCGTAATGCAAAGGTAAAACTTGTTTATCATGCTAACTGACTTATTTTTACACAGTCCGTTCTATATTGAAACGCTGTGATGATGTTATGTCACTATGTTTACTAGCATGGAACAAATGACTATCGTAGTGGCAAGCAATGCGGTCATTTCATGACCGGCTCCAGAGTGAAAAACTCCAAGCACAAAGACAAAATCCCCCATTATTCAACAGTCAAATGCACTTAATAGCTTTGAAGAAGGTGCATTTTAAAACTAAGATGTGTGTTCGTGCAGTTGGAATGGATGCTAACTATCTGGCTCGTTAATGTGATTTGAAACACGCAATTCGACACCTCTGTTACAATCTTTGTTAGAGTGTACGTTTACTAGTAAAATGTATGAATATTTATCTTCTAATTACAACATTTATCTACTAACCTCGCAAAATAATTATTGCTGCAAATCCGTAAATACTTTGTGGGCTGCCAGTTCTTTCTGTTGATTGCTGCTATCAATCGACGTCTTTTGTCTTCATTAGAAGGTATGCTATGAAAAGCAACATTTGGTTTACTCCTTTGTCTGTCTGTACAACCGACCGCACAGCAAGATATGACTATTTTATAAGATAATCGATTAGATAAAGAACTTTACGCTGTATGAGATTCAATATTTACAATACAGGCAAGTGGCTCTTTTGCCGTCCAGCGTCCCGTAGGGGCCGTTCCCATGAGGGCTGTGATGTCACGTGCAAAAGGTCAATACAAGTAGTCAAGGGGATGGCATCTGAGGTCCAGTTAAGGAGTACAAATAAGCATTGTTTCCTGTAACTCACCACCCCCCACCCTCTCTCTCAATCATCTACTAAGTGTGGGTGTTGCTCTATTGACATGGAATGCGGGTTGACTGGGTCATAGTGAAAGTTCATGTTATGAACTCCTTTGTACTCTAAAACAAGAATGGAAAGTTGGAAACAATTGTCCTCCTTCTTCCTAAACAAAACTCGTTAAAAATTTTTTTTACAAAAGTTAATCTGATCGTCTGGCAGTGCAGTAATTACTGTGGAATTTTTAACACGTTTTTAATCATACAAACCTCTACATTAAAGGGATTGACAGTTGATATAAAAAGTCTACACACCCCTATTGAAATGCACCTGTCACAGATTAAAGGGCTGCTGTTTAACGAAACAAACTTCTTTTTTTACAGTATTTTGCTTTGAAGCATAATTGCTGCAAAAACGGAAACGTGTTTGGGGGTTTTCCCTAAGACTGACAGTTATTTGGAAGTTTTGGTGGTGAGCAAGGCAAAAATATCAGAGCATATAAACAATGTGGAACTGTAATCAACTTTATTTATGCCAATATTTTGTTCAAGTCTCTCTTCTTTGTCGGACTTGCAGGTTCAAGCTCAAGTGTGCAGCTCTCTCGCTGTTGCCCAGGCTTTGGCAGACGATGTGGACTGCCATGTCTTCCCCTTCAGAGACTTTGGAAAAGGCCGAATTAAGACGCTGCGGGTCAGCCCTGACGCATTCATTCAGATCGCATTACAGTTGGCATACTTCAGGGTAAGACATGCTGCACATTTCTTTGCTCTGTTGTTGTTTTTGAGAGTAATTTTGGGCCGCATCCAAAAGTAACTAAAGCAAGCAAAGCTTTTGTGTGCATGCGCTTTTACTGAAAATATACTGCCTGTGGCTGAAGCTGAGAAGTCAGCTGTTTAAGAAACTGCAACTGAGTATGATCACCTCTGAACAACTAACATCAAGAACCACAATGGAAACCATCCACATATTCTACCTTTAATAATAGGGGTGTGCATCTCTCCACAAAAGACAGTTTGATACATGGGGTACAATTCAAGGAAATAGCGATTTCAAGATGGGAAGCTGACATCATGTTTATCAATATGCAAGAAAATGTATTGAATTTTGAAAAACACAATGAAGCTATGGGAAAGAGTAGTTGAAGCGAGACTGAGGGCAGAGGTGAACATTTGTGAGCAGCAGTATGGTTTCATGCCCCACCCAAAAAAAGAGTACAACAGATGCAGTATTTGCTTTGATGATGTTGATAGAGAAGTACAGAGAAGGTCAGAAGGAGCTGCATTGTATCTTTGTAGATCTGGAGAAAGTTTATGACAGGGTCCCCAGAGAGGAACTGTGGTTTTGTATGAGGAAGTCTGGAGTAGCAGAGAAGTATGTTCAAGTGGTGCATGACATATATGAGGACTGTAAGACAGTGATAAGGTGTGCTGTTGGTGTGACAGAGGAGTTTAAAGTGGAGGTGGGAATACATCAGGGATCATCTCTGAGCCCCTTCTTGTTCATGGGTTAGGGTTAGGTTTGATGTGAAATATAAAGTGCTTTACAAATAAAATGTATTATTATTATTATTAGACACACCAGGAAACTTTAAATAGGCATGGGCTGATATGAGTAAAAATAGCAAAGTAAAAAAATGTGCTTATTTGAAATATTTGGGGAGATACCAGCATTTCTTTCATTCTATTTTGTTTTTAAACAAAATATAGAATAATTGGTACATTTAGAAACATGTACCACGTTAAGTTTATGAGTAAATAAATGTTTATATTCTTCCTCTGTTTAATTTTTTTTAGCAAGACACAGTATCCAATCACTGGTGGGCTGTTTTTAAAATAGACCTCAAACTTACACTTAAAAAAGAAAGAAAAGTAGGCTACAATGCAAACTAAACAACCAAAGTGTCCCCTTTCATCTGCTCATCCACACCGCTCCTCCACTGCACTCATGCGAGATGTGGACTAATTGAAAGCAATTGACTTCAAAGACGCTGCTTGTGAAGTACATTGCGCTCGTGTCTTTTCTGGCGGCTTGTGCTCACACTCCGGATGGACCCTTTAAGTTTCAAAGATGGGGCAGGGTGTTTGTTAACCTCTGCTACAGTGGATCCCCTCATACTTGTGAATTAGCCCCAACCTATTCACATCTATTGATTCAGGGGTTTTTTTTTATTTCGTTTTTTTGTGTTATTTTTTTGTAGTGCCAATCACCGTTTTTCGTGTAAAAGGCCTATTGGAAATTTATCAGTGTTTTTTGATAAATTTCTTGGGATTTAGTATTACCCCTCGATCGTAACATTTTCTCGTGGCCTAAAGAAGAACCAGTTGTGATTCCAAATAAAGATGCCGATCAAAGAATGTACAATATTTACTCAGCACTTTGAGTTACATTTTTATGTATAAAAAGTGCTATATAAGTAAAGTTTGATTTGATTTACGCTTGACTTTTGACCACTATCAATCCACTTGCATTGGGGCCAAATAGTAAATGGACTGCTTTTTATATAGTGTTTTAATTACACCATATGTTGCCCACAGCGCTTTACAATTTAGGCACGAAAGCCAGTTTCAATTTATCCTCACAAGTTTCTTACCGTTCAGGCCGTTCGTCCACACGATGGCGCGGTTTCGGAGCTTGAAACTGATCACTTTTGAAACCGGGCTCCAGAGTGGAAATATTTCAAAACGCGCCTCCGTACGCGTCCGTCTGTACACCATATGCAGGATACTCCTCCAGTGATGACGTAATGGTCGCAGCTCGATGACGACGCATTGTTGCAGATTGATGACGTATGCACCAATTCTCGCGTGACTGCGCGCGAACCATCAGTTTGTCAACAACAATGGCAGATAGCCATGTCGTAGTCGTTTTGCGCAGCCTCCTAAGCTTGCTTATGCTTTTGCAGCCAAATATTTTGTTTCTTTATTCCCACGTTCAACAAGCGGTGTTGTACTTGAATCACCCGTCATTGTCACTTCTCCTGTTTCTTTTTCATGTTGTTTTGATACATGCAAAGCCATGTTTGTTCTGTAGATTGCAATTAAGTTAGAAAAAAAAAAGTGTTCTTCTCCTTCGCTGATTCTTCTTCTACGCTTTCCGTTAACTCCCTGTGGCTGCGCTACAGCGCCACTCCAGACTTGGCATATACATTACAGCCGTTAAACGTCCTCAGCGTCTTCTTTTGGACACACGCAAGTCTTGAAATGATTCTGTGTGTACGAGATTTGTTTGAGGAACAAAGCCGGCTTTGCTTCCGTCTGGACGGGGCCTTAAGCCTCACATTCACACACACATTCACACACCAATGGCCGACTGCTGCCACGCAAGGCGCTGCCAGGTCTATTGGGAGCAAACCGGGGTTCATGATGCTCTGACCCAACAGACATGGACGTTCCCCTCAAAACATTCATTTAAAGGTTACGTACATTTCCTGTGAAGGAATTTTATTTTTATTTTTAAGTCATGATTTAATTTAATTCTATTCATCAGGATCGTGGCGGCTTCTGTCTGACTTATGAGGCATCCATGACGCGTCTCTTCAGGGAAGGACGGACAGAGACTGTGCGATCCTGCTCAAACGAAAGTAGTGCCTTTGTCAAAGCTTTGGAAAATGGAGAGGTAGGTCTTGTATTTGTTTTTTGTAAACATTTATCTGTTTAAATGACAATCCAAAGTTGCTATATTATCTTAAATGAAAATGCAACCTAATATTCCTTTTTTTTTCTTGTGATTTTCTTGTGTGTTTTTGTGTGGGTAGACAGCAGAACAGTGCCGGCGCCTCTTTAAACTGGCTTCAGAGAAACACCAGAATCTTTATCGATTGGCTATGACTGGAGCTGGAATTGACAGACACCTCTTCTGCCTATACGTCGTTTCCAAATATTTGGGGGTGGAATCACCGTTCCTCAAAGAGGTGAGTTCTGCTTCACCTGGAAAGGGACCAGCAAGAAATCAATGTGGACACTTGCCTTATATCTGGCAATATCTGTCACTGCCTTGATACTTCTTTAGGCGGGAATTCCTCTGTAGATCAGATACTAGTCATACACAAATATGGTGAATCC